>NC_060069.1:146932838-147236647 GCF_922984935.1 Meles meles
TCACTTCTAGTAACTCACCCCACAATACAAAGAAGTTTCTATTCAGCCTCTGTGTTTATTTAACTGAATTACATGCAAATTATCACTTTTAATCATCAACATCCTAAAATGCACTTCTGAGACCCACTGGTAAATGCAGAGCACTTAGAAAACTGAAAACCTACACTGACCAGGATTTATGAATTACAGGTTAAAACAGAAATCACCAAGTAAGATTTATGCCTGATCAAATTATAGATTTTAACATACTGACTCATAAATCAGTCCCTTGAATCCCAAGGGCAATAAAAGGATTTATAAATCAAAACTTATTTAGGATTTATTAGCTGAATGTCTATCATAAGAATGCAATGTTTATAAATCTTTTTTGACTTACAGAACTAACTTTATAAGCTCTTTGTAGTCAGGGTCCTTCTTTAATGACACTTTTGATGGGTATATATTGTGATGTATGCTGGCCATACTCTGGAGTCATTGATTAATGACAGTGTCTGAAGGAAAGATAATTTTATTAAAATTGCTTAACATTTAAATACATTTTGAAGGTTAATCTTATAATCAAAAATACCATCTATTTATATATTTTTAATATTAATATTATAGAGATATGGGTTTAAATATTTAGAGAATAAAATAAATTATAATTTGAGTTAAAAAATGACATGACAATAATTTAGCTAAATGACAAAACCATTCAGAACACATTAAATGTTTCAGAAAACATTTAAAACAACAGTTCTGTACTATAAATCCTGGTCTGTGTTTAATTCTTAATTTGGCAAATAATTCTATGTTAAAATTGTTGATTTTATTACAGGAAAGAAATTTGTACTATTTCAAAATATTTTACTATTTTCTCATTTCTGTTCTGTTTTCTCATTTATCACATCCTGTTTAGGGTCTCCAGATTTGCCTTCCACCTGGTAAAATGATATTCTTTTAAAATATTCACATAGCTGGAGCATCTGAGTGGCTCAGTCAGTTAAGCTTCCAACTCTTAATTTCAGCTCAAGTCATGATCTCCAGGGTCATGAGGTTGAGCTCAGTGTTGGGCTCCCTTAGCGCAGTCTGCTTGTCCTTCTCCTGCTGCTCCTCCCCATGCTTGCCCTCTCTCTCGCTCTGTCTCCAATGAATAAATAAATAAAATCTTTTAAAAAAATTTAAAAATACATTCACATAGCTGATTTCTTCATTTGGTTTTATTTCTCTGCCCAAATACCACATTCCCAGGGCCCCTTATCTGTTCATCCCCAAATATCTAGTGTAAAGTATCACCCAAATCATTCTCTGTTAGGCTCATTCATTCATTCATTCTTTGAAAGATACCAAGAAGCAAATGGAAGTGTAATTCCGGGATAGCAAAGTTAAAGAGTGATAACATGCAAACCGTTGCAGGGTGTAGTTTCCACCTTCTGCTTAACTCAATACTCTTAATGAAGTTAAAGATGGTTTACCTTATCCACTTTTCAATAATGAATTCTTAAACAGATAACTGAAAGTACTTAAACAGGTGCAGACATTAGGTGTTTTCTTAGGTCGGACATGGCCCTTGCTGCCTTCAGATATTAGAGATTTTTAAAACATTCAAAATATCTTACTTTGCAAATGTTACAAAATGTACCCTCTTAGATGCAATCAAAGGGCCCATGCAATAAAATGAAAGCTTCACTAATGCCACAATAGATTCTACGGCACTTAGAGAGAGGTGAGTATTCCAGCCATGATAATGGGTGTTCTGGAAATATGTCACCCAGCCCAAGGAGGAAGCTCACTGTGGCTGGAGGCTGCCTCAGAGGATATTAAAAAGGCACAAAAACAACCAAGAGGAAATGCCAGCTTCCCAGCACTGAGATAATGCAGATGGCAGTGCAATCTGCCAGAAGTGGAGAGCTGAGCAAGGCTGAGGGTACGTTTTTCTGATTAGGGAGCCCTGAGCCCAGCTACTTATTTTTATGTTTCTTAAAACTGAGCGAGAAAGGGTCCAGCCCAGACAGCATTAAGCTAAGGGTTTTATCCTTTCCTTGTGAAGACTGTATTTATATTCCCACTTTTTGTATTCCCTTTGCCAAGGAAAAAACGTTTGAACCAACACAGCTTCCATTCCCCATTTTGCCCATCGTCTGTGAGATAACTGATAGTTTTGGAGAATAGATGGTAGCTAGAAATTACTGAGCCCTGGCTGTGGTTCTCAGTGGCTCATAAATTAATATTAATTTATTCTTTGTAGCCACCCATGGGACAGGTTCTAATGTAATCACCATTTTACAACCCTATTTTTGGTAGAGATAAAAGCTTTATAAATACGACTGCTGTGGACCTAGAAATCTAAGAAGGCATTGATTGCCCCCTCTATTCAATTACTTTGATCAAACATCAACGAATTTTTATAGCCTTTTTTTCACTCCTCCTGAATGTATTTTGTATAGTAATTTGAAATAAGTCTTTAAGTAAGTTTATAGAAAGGTAATGAAGTTACAGTTCATTCCATGGCAGTTTGATTCTATTTCTTAATTTGATAACTAAACAGGGTAACAGGAAACCAAAATGGAATGTATTTTGGTATAGTTAGTTAAGACCATTGTAGTCCAGAGGCTATTTGCTGGTCATTAATAGTACAGGTTTCTGGCTTCCATTTTGGACCTACTGAACCTGAATTTCTCGATAGGTCTGGGGAAATGTATTTTTAGCAAGCACTCTTAGGTGATTCTCATGCATACTCAAGTTTAGGAATTTGTAATTTAAACTAATGTAAATGCTGGAAAACCTCTCCTTTCCTATGAACAGACAAAATTAATGTCTGGTGTTTACAACTGTAAGACATTGAAAAGCTTGGATGTGATTTAAGAAACAAAAAAATATATGTTTTAGTTTCTTTTATGCTAATATAGGCTTAAAAGTGTTATTTGAAATAAATGATGTAGTACTGTAAAAAAAAGACCTATGAAGTTTTGCAGATCTTTAAATCATGCTATCGGTTAATTGAAACACCTGGGGTTAGTCTTCCTAATAGCATAATCTAAAAAGCGAACAGATTTTGCTGGCTTTGGATAAATTGTTTCAGGACAAGCTCTTTTCCCTCATGAACTACATTCTTTCTGCACCAGGAAAGGAACGAATTTTAGGGCCTTGCAGTTCTTTGTGAGCTCTCCTTTCTCATAAATACTTAGATTAGAAGGAAAAAGCCAAGATGATTCTTTTAAATAGTTTAATGAATTTTTTTAAAATGCATGAACCTAGTTGGGAGAGCCTGCCAGTGATTCAAGTCTTGGTTTTAATATTATATTCTTTTCCCTTCTAAAGTTCTCTTCCACATTTCATGAAATAATATATTTCTCTTAATAAACCTAAGTTGAAATTAATTATTTTAGTCAGTTTTATCACAAAATTTAATTACCGACACAACTTTCTGTTGTTTGTATCTTTGTCTACGTTCTGTGTCACTTCAAAGGCACAATCCTCATCCATTCTGCTAAATTAGTATTTCTGCCATCACTGCAAAAAGTTTTTGGTGCACTAAAAAAAAAAAAGCCTATGGGGGCGCCTGGGTGGCTCAGTGGGTTAAAGCCTCTGCCTTCGGCTCAGGTCATGATCCCAGGGTCCTGGGATCGAGCCCCACATCGAGCCCCACATCGGGCTCTCTGCTCCGTTAGGGAGCCTGCTTCCTCCTCTCTCTCTGCCTGCCTCTCTGCCTAGTTGTGATTTCTCTCTGTCAAATTAAAAAAAAAATGCCTAAGTGTGGGCCATCCACTTAAATATCTCATTTCCTAGCTGAGGTATTTACACATAAAAATGCCAGGGATTGCCAAGTTGTAGATTATTTTATTTTTATTTTTTTAAAAGATTTTATTTATTTACTTGACAGAGAGTCACAAGCAGGCAGAGAGGCAGGCAGAGAGAGAGGAGGAAGCAGGCTCCCTGCTGAGTAGAGAGCCCAACGTGAGGCTCGATCCCAGGACCCTGAGATCATGACCTGAGCCTAAGGCAGAGGCTTAACCCACTGAGCCACCCAGGCGCCCCGATTATTTTAGAAATAGAATGGTATTAACTGCAATTCACTGACATGACTCATAATTAAAAATGAAGGGAAAAAAAGGGAACATGCAAATAATTTTATTTAACCCTCTATGTAAGTCAATACACACACATACTGTTCTTCTGTTGTAAGATGTTTCAACAAACAAAATTAGCTTCTGTGTTTGCTCTTCATAGAAACAAAACATCAAAATTTTGGGAATTTCTCCTTTTGATTGTTATGTCTTCTTGATTGACTGACCCTTTACTCATTAGTCTATAACATTTTTTCATCTCTGCTAATATTTTCTGCTCTGGACTTTACTTTGTCTTATATTAGCGTAGCCACTCTAGCTTTCTTTTGGTTAATGTTTGTATGATAAATTTTTTTTCTATCCTTTCACTTTTTTTTCTTTTCATGACTTGATAGCTCATTTCCTTCCTCTGTCCCCAGCTTTATTAAGGTATAATTAATTAGAAATTATGTATATTTAAGGTATCGGACTTGATTATTCAATATACACATGCATTGTAAAATAATCATGACAAAGTAATCCACATACCCATCATCTCACAGTTACCTCTTTCTTTTGTGTGTGTTGAGAAAAATTTAAGATCTCTACTCTTAGCAAATTTCAATTACACAATATAGTATTGCTAACTAGAGTCACATGGTTTCACCTTAAATCCCCAGAGCTTATGCATCTTACATAACTGAAACTTTGTACTTCTTTGTACCAATATCTCCCCATTTTTCCTTCCTCCCATACTTTAACCTACCACCTACCTGCCTTACTTCAACTATATTGTGCTGTAGGTTTTGTGGGGAGTATTTTTGGTGCTTGTGTATTAGTTTTTGCTTTTCCTTTTGGTAAATGCCCTAAGGATTACAGAACGCACATTTTTCATTATGGAAAATCACTTTCATACTTTAGTTAGAAAGCAGAACTTCATTGTCTTTACTCTCTTTACTCTCTCCCCTTTATGGAACAGTTGCGTTATATATCATGTTTACCCCCACTGAATACCCTACCATACAATTTATATGTTCCTACATCCAAAAGTCTAACCTATTTTAAATAACTCAAAAGGGAAAAATAAGCTACTAATTTACCCAAGTCCATGCCAGTTTTGTACTCTTCTTTCCTTCCTGATATTTCAGATTTCCTTTTGGCATCATTTGTCTTCTCTGTGAAGAACTTCCTTTAACACCCCCCCCCCCCTTATTTTTTTAAAGATTTTATTTATTTATTTGACAGACAAAGATCACAAGCAGGCAGAGAGGCAGGCAGAGAGAGAGGGGGAAGCAGGCTCCCTGCTGAGCTGAGAGCTTGATACAGAGCTGGATCCCAAGACTCTGAGACCATAACCTGAGCTGAAGGCAGAGGCTCAACCCACTGAGCCACCCAGGTGCCCCAACAATCCTTTTAGATCAAGTCTGCATGCTAAATATTTTCTTAGTTTTTGTTGTTGTTGTTTGTTTGTTTTAATTTGAGAATGTCTTTATTTCACGGTTACTCCTGAAAGATATTTTTGCTGGTTACAGCAGCCTGGATTTCCCATTCTTTTCTTTCATCACATAAACAATGTGCCACTTCTCTGTCCTCCATGGTTTCTGATGACAAACGTGGACTCATTCAAATCATAGCTCCTCACTAGGTAATCTGTTGCTTATTTTTAGCTGCTTTCAGAATTTTTTCTTTAGTTCTCAATAGTTTGATTATTATGTGTCTGGGTATGGATTTCTTTAAGTTATACCTTCGGGGAGTTTATTGAACTTCTTGCATTTGGTTTCTCTCTTTTGCCAAATTTGGAACGTTTTAAGCAATCACAGTTTCTCCTCTCTTCTGGGGCTCTGTGACATCAATGCTGGACTTTTCCATAAGACCCTGTCCGTCCTTCTTCCTCCTTCTCCTCCTCTTCAATACTTTTTCTTTCTGTTGTTCAGACTGAATAATCTCTATTCCAAGTTCACTCATTCTTTGTTTCCATTCTGCTATTGAGCCCATCCACTGAATGTTTTAAAGCTTAGCTACTGTATTTATCATTCTGAAATTTGTTTAGTTCTTGATGTTGTCTGTTTCTTTTTTTCTATTTTGGTCTTTTCTTTGGTTTCAAGTAGTATCTGCCCTTACTTTTGAGGTCATTTTTCATAATAGCTGCTTTAGAAGCTCCATGAGATAATTCCAACATCTCTATTGCTTGATGATTATACTTGCCTTTTGAGTTGAGATTCTTTGTTTTCGTTTTTGTTTGTATGTTGGATGATTTTGAATTGTATCCTGGGCTTTGAGTATTAAGTTATGAGGTTTTTGTTTAAATGGATGGAGAATTTTGAGATTTTTGTTTCAGCAGGCAATGAACCAGGTTCAATTTAGACCACAACTTCCAGTCAGTTCCATTTCCAGAGCCTTCACAGTCAGGTTTAGATCTGAGCCACGTGTATACCACCCAACTGCCAAACTGGGAAAAGGATAACTGCCTAACCTATATTCAGTTCTCAAATTCTATGTATACTCTTTAGGGTTGGGTCCATGCATGTGCAATTTGAGATGAGCCCAGGAATTCACAACAAACCTTAGGGTCACTTTCTTGAGCTCTTCTATCTTGAAGATCTCACTAGCTCTTTCTCTTTCTTTCTTTCTTTCTGTGTAATTCTTCATGAATTTGCATGACATCCTTGTGCAGGGGCCATGTTAATCTTCTCTATATCATTCCCATTTTAGTATATGTGCTGCCGAAGTGAGTACAAAGATCTCACTGGTACTTTCTGGTTCTGTGGGGCAACACTCTTAGTTCTCTGGTCAGAAAAAATGGGCTTTATTTACTTTATTTACTCTGTTCTTTGTACACTTCAAAAAATGGGCTCACATCCAGGGATATGGATATATAGGAGGACAAAGGCAGAAAAAACACAGAGGGGATTCACCCCATCCTTCTGGCATTACATCCTTCTGATCAGTAAGGAAGATTACCTCGTCTCAGAATTTTAGGCTTCTGTCATTGTTAATGCCACTGCTGCAGCAACCCAAAGATCACTTGGGAGCTAGCTACACAAGAGAACAGCGAAGAGAAAAAAATCTCGGGGTATTTTCCCCACTGTCTCTCATCATGAAGAGACTGTGCTTATTTAGCTAGAGCTGGAGGGATTCCCTTGTATCTCTCTGTGTTCATATTCTGAAGCCTACTTATGTGTTTTTGGGCTACGTTTAGTCCAGAGTGGGTAAACAGAGGGAAAAAACACTGGCAAACTCTTGGCTAGTTAGGCAGTACTTTGAATTTTGGTCTTGTTCCCCAGTCTGCTTGCTACTGTTTATTTTCCGTATACCCGAAATAACTGCTCATGCATTCCACCCAAGTTCTATAGCTGCATTCAGTGGGAGGTAGAGAGTGGAGCATACTTTCTCTTTTCTTAACCAGAACTGAATCCATCCTCGCAATGAAAGGTAATGAGACAAAAACTATTTTACCACAAATACTAAGCAAAATATATAGCATGTACAATAGGCTGGCTGTTTAAGAGCAACAGACTGAGTGTAGAGAAATTCATTTTAAAATCGATAGACCTCAGCGAATCCTTGCTATGATCAATGATTTTTGTTTAGCATGCCATCTGGCATTTATTCACTACCACTGAAAATATTTTCATCTGGTGATTGTCGCAAAATGTAGGTTATGTATAATATCATCATAGGCAAGTCACTGCCTTTTTTATTCTTGTCTTATAAGCACTGACTTACATTAAGAGAACTGCTGATTAAGACATTTTTTTTAAAAAGCCTAATCAGGGCATTTCTAAACTTTTACATGCAAAGGCACACTCCAATCTATAGAGTACTGTGATCACTCTGTTGAAATGGCCAGCAGTTAGAACAACGTGTTGTGCCTGAATTACTGACATATCATCAATGGAGATACACCAGCCTTACGTAAAATATATATTTCCACAAAGTTGTAAATAAAATAAATTTTGAAAGGTGAATTAATTGGAACTCTATAATGAATCATTTAGTAAAGCAAATCATTGCCCCTGTGATATTTGCTATTACATGAGTGATTTTTTAATGAATCGGGTTTATATATTTTTATTTAGACTTGTTTAGCCCATTTTTTATTTTGTTTCTCTAATTCATAGGTCAACCTAGGGCAACATGGCAGATTTGTCTATTTAATGCACATGACTTTCTGGGCTGTAATATGCTTTTAGCATTTGCTGGGCAGCAGAACACAATACTTAATTAGCTGCTTTTGCAGTTTTTAGACTGCAATCACATTTGGTTAAAAAGGTCGTTTATTTCACTCAAGGCTGAGGGTGCTCTCCTGAGGAGAGAAGCCCTTGTTTTGGCTTGGAGGACCAGCGAGCGCTCTGCATCCAAAGTGGCATTTACTCTGCTGGTCCGTCATGGATTTCTGAATGACCTTGGAGAAGTCACTTTGCTCCCCAACCTGTTTCCTCTTTTCCAAAGCTCCAGACATTTTCAAATCCCAGTGCTTTCATTAATAACAGGAAAAATGTTCAGAGCCCTGCTAAATGCTTTTATGAGCAAATATATTCTTTTTTAAAGACTTTAAAAAATTTAAAAATTTTATTAATTTATTTGACAGACAGAGATCACAAGTAGGCAGAGAGGCGGGCAGAGAGAGAGGAGGAAGCAGGCTCCCTGCTGAGCAGAGAGCCCGAATCAGGGCTCAATCACAGGACCCTCCGATCATGACCTGAGCCCAAGGCAGAGCCTTTAACCCACCGAGCCACCCAGGCACCTGCAAATATATTCTTTAATCAAATTCTGAGAGGTAAGCAAGAAGTTACTACTGTTCCCTTTTTACAAATTAATAAACTGGGGCTCAGTGATATTAATAGAACAGAGTTTACACAGCATAAAAGAAAAAAAAATCAAATGCATTTTTTGTGAATCCAAACATTCTTGGTTTCTCTTCTATGACTTCTATCACTAAGACTACTATTAATTTTAATAACAGAATGACAAAGAATTGTTTTTTGTTTAATTCCACCTGGCCAAGGGCAAAGAGGTCTATTTACTTAATGTAAGGATGGGTATTGTTTGAGATTACAATTGCCATTTACTTGATAAATTTAAATTCAAATATTTGTCTATGTATAACACTTTGGAGCTTGATCTATTATTCCTGGTGTCTGAGAGGAAAAATGTATTAACGCTGTGCAAGTGGTCATTTGCAACCACAGGTAGCACTTAGTTTTTGCAAAATGCAGCAGAGGAAGTCAGAGTTCTGCTCACCTTTTTAACAGCATGAACGCATACAGAGTATGTTTGAAGTAATTTGTCATGTTTTTCTCTATTTTTGGCAGATTTGTGCAGAAGCATAAAAAAAGCATCCTTCCTGTTACCTGTAAGATCAATCTTCTTCCTTTTTCCTTAGAAATGAATGTGGAAACTCTAAATTCCATTGGTCTCTGAGTTACTGTGGGTTAAATAGCCAAGGCTTTCACCCGTGGCACTTTCAGATGGAATCCTATTACACTTTATGAGCTTATTATTGGCCTCTGAAATTTTCATTAGTTATGGGTGTGTTCATCCTAACATTTTGTAGTTGGGAGACAGCTGAAAGACATTGTGTTCTGGCCGGTAGCTGCCCCCCAGAATTTTCCCAATAGAATGCAATAAAAATCACTGTGTATGCATAATTCTTCCCTCCTCAATTTTGTCAACAAAACATCTTATCTCCAAAAATTACGCAAGTGAAGAGAGCTACACAGGAGGCCATTCCCTTAATAATCACAGGCTGGCGGATCACACGGCATCACTGAAGGAGCACGGTCGCTCCAGAAATGTGACAAGAGGTTAAATCATTATAATCAAATCGGTCTTTGAGGTCTTATTCCTCTCATCTGATTATAATTTATCCTCAACTGTGTGATTGGAAAGTGATGACTGGCTACACAGAAATCATAACCTGAATGATCCCTGATTTATACTCCCTAAAAAGAGAGTCTCTGAAATCAACAGCATTTTCCAATTATGATTTGATTTATGTAAGCAAATGTTTACCCAGGTGATAACGTATTTAGGGAGAACCCACAAAATCTCAGGTTTTTCATGAGTAAATGGAGGACTGACCTGCATTTGAACAGCCTGTTCTGGATTACACAGTTGGTTCCACCCTGTGCTTTCAATGCTAACTTGTCACACTGGCTTCCTGTCCTTGCAGGGTCTAGAGCACGGAAGGGCGGACAAATAATTTAGGAACTGGGATAAACTGATAAATAATAACAGAGTAGAAAAAGCATCATGTTACGGCAGCATAAAGGAGGGAATTCAATCCAGATATTGAGAGCAAAAAAGGAACTTCCCCCAAAATATGTTGTTTAGATCTTCATAAAATCTTACAGCCATAAATAATTTCTATTCATCCCTTTTGAAATCTTCAGATCTTCCGGAGCCAGTGGGGAGTGGGAGAAAGAGGTCAAACACACAGTTTTAAGTGCCAGCTCATTTCATTCTTTCTTTCTGATAATACCTGCCACCACCAAGCAACGCCAAACTCTTCCAATGCCAAATTCGGATTGCCATCTAGTTAAGGTAGTCCCTAAAATCTGGGATAAATGACCAGATGGAGTGGATCCAGTTTGGGCATGATCCGAGTAAATAAAGAAGGATCGGTACATAAATTGCTTTGTTTTGACAACATAATCCACTCAGAATGAACTGAAATGCCACGAATCCTATCTTTTAGATGATATAAAACACAAAAAGCACATAGAAGAAAATAAAGGCATTTACTGTCCACACCACAGGAGGTATATTCAGGCTGACTAATGAAGAACAGATCCATTTCCACAGAGGTGCAGGAATTTTGAAGGGATAGAAAATACTTTATGGGAGGCTGAAATAAATGTGGAACACTTTTCAAAAGGATGATTAAATATAGAAAGGGAAGAAATCACAGTGTCTTTCTGAATTTCCCTGGGCCTCCTCAGTTGGCTTGCTGTTCTCTTTTATACACCTCTCTTCTACACCTTTTTCAACAGGGCCCTCTAGGCTTTGTACTCTCAAATCTATCTGTGAGTGCTCCAGGCTTCCCACTGAGTTCAGATTAGTACATTTCACCGGTTGAGGGCCCGATGAACTTAGCCTATAGGCTATGAAGCCTATTACCACTGCTTCTCCGCTTCTCTGCCACTCAACATAATTAAAAGTGGAATTAATTCCCCTTTCTGAACCTTCTCGAATATTTCTCAGTATATATTTCTCATCCACCCAATCATTCAAAGGGAAAGCTCCAGAATTAAATTTGGGCTTGTTCCTTTCTTTTAGTCCCAATTGCTAGCCCCACAGTCCATCAGTTCACAAATCCTGATCTCTCCTATATTTTCATTGCATAGAACAGGGCATTGTCACATAGGACCAACCTTGCCCACCCAGTGTGCTTGGAGGATGGGCCACCTCAGCATCCCTGGGAGTTTGTTCAAATTGCAGAATTTCAGATCTCACCCCACACCTACCAAACTAGAAGGTGCATGTAAACAAGAGGCTGTGATACTTACAAGAAGAAATATGCATTTGGTCTTCATTCTATTTCTGGCATAGAGCTCCTAAAATCGTTGAATTTTCCTAAAGGTGTCTTTTGTTAATGTTAATGAGGTGACTTTCAGAAAGCATCTGAGGAGGGGAGCTGGTTGCCCGGGAAACCAATCATATGATTAGAGGGTTATCAGTCCTATTCTCCAGCCTCTGGGGCTGGAGATTCTTTTCAATCATGCCTATGTCATGAGGCTTCCATTAAACCCCAAAATGAGTTTGGAGAGCTTCCAGGTTGGTGGACATGCAGATATTTGGAGAGAGAGGAGTGTTAGGGGGAAATGGATGCTCTGCTGCCTTGCCCTAGGCATTTCTTCCATCTGGCTCTTCCTGAGTTATATCTTTTTACAATAAAGTAAGTAAGATGTATCTCTGGGTTCTGTGAACCACTTGAGCAAATTATTCAAACCCGAGGAGGGGGTCATTGGAACCTCCAAGCTATGCCTGGTCGGTCAGAAGCAAAGGTGACAACCTGTACTTGCCATTGATGGCTGAAGTGGAAGGGGGCCTTGGAGGACTGAGGTCTTCACCTATGGGATCTGATGCTGCCTCCACATCGACAGGGTCAGAATTGAGTTAACTGCATGGTGGCGTTGGAAAACCCACACAACGGAACTGGTCTCAGAATCACAGGTGTCTTGGTGACTCCATTCCTGTTATCATCAGACTTCCATCGCTTCCTTCTATTTTATTGAAAGGTTTTCAAATACATAAGAATTACAGATAAGGATATAAAACATCTGCATACTCCCCACCCAGATTCATTCCATGTTAATAATGTATATTTGCTTCAGTTATTTAATATTTTCAGTAATAAAAGACTAGAGTTGAAGGTCTCCTCCCTGTTCTTCTCCCTAAGTGAGCAACTTGTCCCAGTTTGCCAAGGACTGTCCCTATTGTAGCAGTGAAAATTCTGCATCCTAGGAAATCCTAAAATTCGTGCATACCCTTCTCTTTCCCAGATAATTACACACTTACTGCATGCCCATTATTTCCAGCCATACAAAGAATTATTTTACGTGTTTCACTCTACATGAATAGTACCTACCGTGTTTTACACATTCTGTTCCTGTTAACTCTTTCCCACACAGCATTACCAGTTTTGAGACTTACTATAATGATACATTACCATGCACTAATTTATTATAATTGATGTATCCCATTTCATTGTATGAATACACTCTATCCATTTTCTTCTGATGGAAATTTAGGTTGCTTCCAATGTTTTGCCAGCTTAACGTGTCCGCCAATATGATAAATATCACCTTTTGCAGATCTGGGAGTTTTGTAGGGACTATATGTGAAAGAGGAATTGCTAAACCCCAGCGTGTGCCCACTTTCGTCTTGACGGCACGTGGTCAAATTGCTCCCCAAGTGCTGACAACAGTCCCTGCTCTTCCACGGGCAGTGTAAGCTCCTTCACCTTGCTCACATGGCTCAGTACCTTCTGACTTAAGAGCACTGATAGCCTGAGAAGCACGAGATGGTATTTCAGGTCCCTGCTTAAGGAGCAGGTGGAGCATATTCCATATGTTTATTGCCCTTTCACTTTCCTGCTCTATTACTTTTTTTTGTGTACACACATTGCCCGTTTTCCTATTGAGCATTCTGGTTATTAATCTTTTGTGAGTCATATGAATCGCAAGTATCTTCTCCAAGTGGGAGATTTGCCTTATGCCTTGTCTATGGAATTCTGTTGTCTTGTATATTAAATTTTTTTAGTGGAGATATAATTCATATACCATAAAACTCCCCACTTAAAAGTATATGGTTCACGGGGGGTGGAGATGGATGGAATAGATAAAGGGGATTAAGAGATGTGAACTTCCACTTACAAAATAATTAAGTCATGGAGGTAAAAAATCTTTGTTAAAAAGTATACAGTGTATTGGTTTTTAGTTTTAGCAGTTTTATTTATGCTTTTCTCTCTCTCTCGTTTTTAAAGATTTTATATATTTGACAGAGAGAGTGAGCGAGAGAGACAAAGAGCAAGTACAAGTAGGGGAATGGCAGGCCAGGGAAGGGGAGAAGCAGGCTCCCCACTGAGGAGGAGCCTGATGTGGGACTCTCTCCAAGGATCCTGGGATCATGACCTGAGCCAAAGGCAGCTGCTTTATCGACTGAGCACCCAGGCACCCTTGTGCTTTTCTCTTATTTTAGAAATCTTTCCTGACCATAATGTCATCCTCTCCCTTTTTAAAAAGCTGTAAATGTTTGCTTTTGGGGTTTAATTAATCCAATAGGAATAGGTGTGGTGTGATGGAGTGATCGAGTTTAATGTTTACCCATATGGATAGCTAATGCACCATTTATTAAATAATCTATCCACCTCCACTGGTTTGTAATGCCATCTGCTATCTATCAAATTCCCATATATACATGAGTCAGTTTCTAAGTTCTATATTCTATTGGTTTATTTGTGAACCAATATCACATGATTTATTTTCTTTAACTTTATAATAAATCTTGATGTCTCCAAGGCATGTCTCCTCACTTTATTCTTTCTCATATCTGTCTCCTCCGCTCCCCACACTGTCCCACATAAACATTGGCTCAGTCTGTCAAAGTCAACCAAAAAATGGTTCAAAAAATGGGCTTCAATTATAATTTCACTGACTTTACATAGAGTTGAGGAAGAACTGACATATCCCAGTATTGGCATCCTTATCATATTCCCATCTACAATTTGATAGATCTCTTAATTTCTTCCGGTGTCTCTTTCATCCGTTGAAATTTTTATATAATTGTATTACTCCATAAATGCCACACATATATTATTGCTGTATTTCTTACCAGGTATCTTACAGTTTTTGATGTTGTAAGTGAGATTTTTGTGCTACATAAATATTACATTGTCTGAACGTTGCTGATCTATAGGAATGCATTGAGTTTCGTACAATGAGCTTGCATGCTGCAATCCTGGTGAGTTCTCATTCATTTCTGTAGTCTGAGGAGTACAGGCAATCATATCATTTAAAAATAATAACGATTTAGCTCCTTATTTTCCAATTCTTTTTTTTTTATTTAAAGGTTTTATTTATTTGACACAGAGAGAGAGATCACAAATAGGTAGAGAGGCAGGCAGAGAGAGAGAGGAGGAAGCAGGCTCTCCACTGAGCAGAGAGCCCGATGTGGGGCTCCATCCCAGGACCCTGAGACCATGACCTGAGCCGAAGGCAGAGGCTTAACCCACAGAGCCACCCAGGCGCCCCTTATTTCCCAATTCTTATCATGTCTTTTTAACTTACCTTATTTGTTACACTGACCAGAACGGTAGGATGCTGAATAGAAGGGTGAGATGCTAGCTTACCTTACAGTTGCCTTTAAAGGAAAAGGTTATAATACTGTATCACTAAGTCTGGTGTTCGAGGTAGGGGTGGTTTTTGGTTTTTGCTGTTGTTGTTGTTTTTGAGATATTTACAAGGTGAAGAATTTTCCTCCATATTCTTAGTTTGTTAGATATTTTCTTTTAACTCTAAATAAGCAATGAATCTTATCAATTGCTTTTCTTTTCAAGGTTAAACTTAGAATTACTCTCCTTTAAGAAGACTTCCTAGGACCCTAAAGTTGGACTAAAAGTGCCTTCTCTTTCATTCCACCACATTTTGTGCTCTTCCTAGTACATTACTCTATGCTCCCCAGGAGCTTATAAACAATTCAAGAGCAATGGCCATGTTTCATTCACGGCTAAATCCCCCAGAACCTGGTGTAGAACATAGAATATCTGTATACATATTTATAGATATAATTTCCTGAGAACATATTCTAGAAACTTCATTCCTTTCTAAAAACAAATTATGCTTCTGACATTTAAGCTTAATTTACAAAGGCAATTATGATGAAATAGAATATAAATTTGACTGAAAAGAGTTTCAGATTTCTAGATGTTTATATTTGCTCTTAATAAAATAACCCATAATGGCTTCTGAGAAACACTGACTTAATTTTTATATTACACATAATTTGTTACTACATTTGAAATCAAATTCATATTTGTTTTAACATTATATTAATTATTTATCTTTGTGTTATGATTCAAAAGACGACCCCCCACAAACTTCTATTTGCTCAGTAAGCACCTTGCAGAGTTGTTTTTCTAATATCGAAATACTAAGAATATTTTAAGTTAATTAATTTAAATGATGTTCTTACCAATACCAAAAACCTTTCAAAATGCTTTAGGTTCTAGTCAGTTTTTGAAGAGCCTCATGTGTTTAATTCAGAATGCTCAGCTACTTAATGAGCATACAACTTCAAATGCCATTTGAAAATATGAAACTTTTCTCCTTTAACTTGGTTTTGCTTCCGTGCATAACATGGGTCTAAAATCACAGTGGTGATATTTATTAGCTGTCCTTGTGAGAAACTGTGGGCAATCCATCTTTCACATTTCATTGAGAAGAAAAGAAACTTAACCCCACCAGGATCTCCATTGTTAGTTCTTCCTTTTGATTTTTTTTTTTTTCCTCATGGGGATTTTGTGTTAGCTGGATGGTGCTCTGAAATCCCTAGACAGAGCTGCGTGTAACAGAGGCAAACTGGAAGAGCAAAAATCTATTTTTGAGTAAAAGGATTAAATCTTATATCTTGTTATCTGGCTCACTAAGTCCAACTTAGGTATTATTGGGTTCATATTCAATATTGGGCAGTTCTTTTTTTCCTCACCTAGCAGTTTCTCTGCATTTTCAGTAAAGTTCTGTTTTTATTCTGTTGCATTACTGACAGTAATTAGGCACTGAGTTACCCCCTCTCTCCCCTTGAATTCTTCCAATTCTGAAGAGTGCTCTACAACCACATCTTCATGCTGGATCCTCTTTCTTGAGAATGTCAATTACACTTCATCAACAGCAAGAATTGAAATATCCCTTTCCATATTCATCACAGATGTTTACTTTTCATGGCAAGAGTGGTTGAATGAAATATTTGAGAACCAATTTGATGAGAAATTATTTGCTTCTTGAATTGGCCCAGTCCTCACTTTCAAGCATAGTGAGGCTTTTAATCTTGGGTTAGTTACCCCTGAGGTGAAAAATGTCAAAAACGGAGAAATAATTCCAAGGTCACATAATCTGTCATGTTCTAAATAGTGCAACACTACAAACTGTTAATTCCAAGTGCATTCTCTATGGCATAAAGAAAATAATGTCCACTGGGCACCTTCTCACCTGTGTCCCTTGTCATAGCGATGTCTAAGAATGTGTCATTTCTATATAAAACCACCTATCTTATTTCCAGAAAAATAATGGATTATTTTGTTTCAGTTTTGATAGATGTGGTCATTTAAAGTACGTAATCTATCAATAAAAGTATGTGAAAATCAAAAGGACCTATCTTTCGTCTTCCCTACTTATTCATTTGCCATATTCAGTTTAACCTTCACTCTCTAGCAACATTGAACGACATGGGTTTTTCCAAACTGATCATTTCCTTTCTTCTATCTTTGCCTTTGTAACTGAGCCTCTCTCTCTGGAATGTACCTCCCTTTCTTCACAGTCCATTTATGTAAATATCTACTCTTCCTTCAATATGCTGATCCAATGTCATGTTTATGAGACTTTCTCTAAACATTTCTTTCTAAACACACACACACAAAGACATAGCTGTTTTCTCTCTTCTGGGCCCTCCTATGGCACTTTACAGATTAAGTCCTCACATTAGAATTATTTGTCTACACTTTCTTCTCTTATTAGGTAGTGAAATCTTAGAGATCAAGGTATGCCATTTATTCATTTTTGGATCCCAGAATCTAGCTCAGTACTGTCATGGTAATTAATGGGCACACCGTATGTATTTGTAAATAACAAATTTGTGTAGTATATGCTAATTTCTGTAAAAGCATTCTTAAATTCTGGAAAATGGTATTTTTTTAATATTGAGCTTATTATCTGTAACCATAATGACCAAAAGTAAACATGCTATCTTAAATCAACTTATGTTCAATAGACTTATTGTGATCATTTTGCAATAATACAATACTGGATCATGATGCTGTACCCCTGAAACAAATATAATGTTATATGCCAACTATATTTCAATTAAAAAGTAGATATGCTGTTTTAAAAGTTGAATTTTTAAAGTTTTTCATGAGGCATAAGTAAAATTAAGAATCTCTAACTGAAAAAAGAAAAAAAAAACATGTGGAGGTGTACAATCTAAATTTATTTGCCAAAATTAACCCGTATTTAGAATACAAAATGTCTACAAATCAGGGACCTGAGTAAAATAAGACTTTGCAACTGAAAGGTAGGTTGAAAGTTAGCTCTTGTGATCTCTTTATAAAACGAGCCAATGTTGTTAATTTGCGAAACAGAAAGGTGGGTTGAAGTAAGCAGAGTTAAGGTCAGAACATCTCTACTCTGATCAATTTAGAGGGACCTCCTGAGGATTGACTGTACCTTACCTTACCAATTTGTGAACGGTCTAGAATGACCCAAATTGTATTTTGCATTTTTTTTTACCACTTTTACATAGATCCAAGATAGCTTCTATTTTGAAAACAAACAAAAATAGAAACCACATTATAAGCAATTTATAAAATTAGTCATTTAGGATACATAACATTCCATTATGTTTATTGCTCTCTTCCTTATTACTTTTCTAATAACTACAAAGATTTAATTTTCTGTTAAGATGATTAAAATGATTTTAGTAAGATTGTGCCTGGATACTTGGAAGAGAGGAAGTGTAGTTTGTGAGTTCCAAAATAGTAACATTTGAAAACATGTACATGAAAGAACTTCTGTAAGCATTCTTGGAATGACTTTTTTCCCTATCTACTCCCCCTCACCACAACTTAAAAAAAAAAACAAAACCAAAAAAACCATGGGTGGAGTTAAGAACTCTTTTCAAATCTTAAACAATAAGTGGAAATCCTGAAAATGTATTCTCCTTTATTCAGTGGGGAAAACACTTTAAAGCTTCTCTCTCTCTCTCTTTTTTTTTCCTCCTAAGAATTGTTTAGCAAAGGATTTACTTAGTGGCTTCTATTTTGAACTGAAAATTCAGTTTTAACAGCCTGAGATATAATGCCATCTGTGTTTCTTCATCTCCCCCCACTCAAAACAATTCTCTTTTTCAAATGTAACAAGTACATGGCCCAAATAATCCAGATAAATATATCAATTCAACTAATTCTTTTTACTTTAACTAAGGGTAAAATTAAAGAGGACTAGAGTATGTGCCATAAAAATGTAAATGTGAATGCAAATATAAAACATACAAGGCATAACTATACAATTAAATTTCTTAAGTTCTAATTAAGTAATTTTGTCTTCTCTATGTATTCACCAGGGTAGAGTTAGCTATGAGTTGAGAAATAAGGGCACAACATATACCATGGTAGACATTAGCAGATGAGGGGACCAGAGAATCACAGATCCTCTGAAGCCGCCTTCCTCAAATCTATACCACCTACTCGGCCCACATATACATCAACCCAAAACAGCAATAGCTAGCATGTGGAATTCACTTGAAAATAAAACTGGGATTCAGTAATAATGTATTTTAAATGACTTTAAAAGTGGGAAGTGATATACAAATGTGAAATATCATTATATATTTATATTCAGAATATTCTGAGCTGGTTAGTTCCTATAAATAACATTCTGATTGATGTCTAATGTAAGAAGGGGACTTAATTCCTTTTAAACAAGATTCCCATGAGAAAAAATTCAAACATTTTATTTAGAGCTTATTTTGCATCAAAGAATGCTTAAAATTCCACTCATCAATCTTTATTACAGCCTGACATTTCTTATATAGCCATGATAGATTTCAAGACTATCCAGAAATATGATTCTTTACAGCCTTATTCAGAGAGACATAATCTCTAATATCAGCTCCAACTTCGATTATAGAAAGTTTACGTGGTGCCAGGTTTTCTACTCAGAATGAAAGATGAGTTATAAGCCATATCAGTGGACATATCCCTAAAATAGCCAGGAACACTTCCCTTCATGTCTAATCTTTCCTGTTTCTACTAACGCCTTCACGGGGCAGGAGTTAAGCCACAACATCTCCCAAATCACCCTGATATCCACTTGAAAAGTAAAAACCAAGGAGCTAGTCTAAGAGACCAGACTCTTACTGTTACTGGAAATCCATGGGTGATTTATGACATTAAGAATTTTTGACATTAGAATTTGACATTAAGATTTTTGACATTAAGGGCGCCTGGGTGGCTCAGTGGGTTAAGCCACTGCCTTCGGCTCAGGTCATGATCCCAGGGTCCTGGGATCGAGTCCCGCATCGGGCTCTCTGCTCAGCAGGGAGCCTGCTTCCCCCCCCCCCCCTCTGCCTGCCTCTTTATCTACTTGTGATTTCTCTCTGTCAAATAAATAAATAAAATCTTTAAAAAAAAAAAAAGATTTTTGACATTAAGAATTTGAAAACTCTTAATGTTCCTAATTTTCTGATTTCTTGACTTCGAGATCTATGTAGAACTGAGACTTGTACACCTTTCAGACATACAACCCTGAAAGCAGTTCTTGCTTCTCCATTTCCCTTTCCCCAGAAGCAACTCCAAAATAAATTCATTCTTTCTTTTCTTTTCTTTCTTTTTTTTGAGTGGGGTCCACACTCAGTGGGAAGCCCAACATGGGACTTGAACCCATGACACAAGATGAAGACCTGAACAGAGATCAACAGTCAGACACTTAACCAACTGAGCCACCCAGGCATCCCTCCAAAATACATTCTTAATTTGTTTTGGGGAAATGCTCAACACATCCCAGGTGCATATGTTTCATTGAAGTTTGTAGTTGGTTACCCCTTTATACTGCTGATGGCCATTCGTGGGCTCTAAACTTTTTCCTGAAGTTGTTTAATATGCGTTATGTAGAAAATTGACATTTTATATCTGAACTGTTTTTTATTCATAATATCTCTTTTCCCTGGTATCTACTGAATGGGTTAGACAAATATATGGCAAAATAAACTAGCCATAATTAAATGACAAATTCAGCTCAAAAATCCTTCAAGAAAGCAGACAAAAGCATATAATTTACAATATTAAAAAATGATCAAAAATATGAATGCAGATGACCAAAACCATTAGTATTCTGGAATACAAATTGAGCAGTAAAAGAATACTTTTAAACTCCCTTCTAATAAAAGCAGCTTATTTTGCATATCAATTCATACCTTTTGTCAATAATATAACACATCAGATAGTGATGAGCATTTAGTATCTCCATGAAGATTTTATGTCAATAATGACTCTCAAAATTTCTTGCCCCTACCTATAACGTAGTATTTTGTGAAAACCCAACCAAGAGCATCAAAATTGCCAAATCTGACCAGTACTCACGAGAGGATATTCCCAATATAAGCGTAGTAGGAGCAACAGTAGGGTGTGGTCCCATCACAGCAGTAAGATCTGCAGTCTTTCCCACACTGAGCAAGGCAATCCTCTGCAAAATAAACACCACATAAGTCCTTTATGGTTCTGAAATCACAGCTTCATGAGAAAGTCTTCTATTTCATATCTCACTCTGTCAACGACCACTCTTCAGGGCATTTAGATATTCATTTTATGTCATCAGAATTCCAAGACATGTGTAAGCATCAAAACTAGTCTTCCTTCCCTCCTGGCCATCAATCTAGAAGAGGCAAAGATCATTCATTTTTGAATTTCCTGATCAAGCACCAGAACTGGTAGTCAGAATTGTCAAATGAGACACTGAAAGGAGAAATGAATGATCCAGCAAATCAGTCATTCAGTTTTTCAATAGAATTCTTTTTTTTCTCAATAGAAGTCTTACAATAATTTTGAAATGATAAAGTCTTGACTTGAGAGTAGTACTCCCAATTAGCTTCATTTTATAGAAAGTGTTATTGACATTGTAAAGTCAACTGGAGATAATTTTAAAATAATGTATATTTTCATGACAGTGTATTATGTGTTATCATTTCTCTACATTTTTTATCTTAATAATTATAGTTTGCACACATAAGGTAACACGAATGAATCTGTACATCCTGTCAATCCATCTGGATTGGAAGATAATGAGTTAGTTGTACGAAGACGTTCCTGTATGTAACTAACTTGTAAATAATTAAGAATTTATTTAATGCCAGATTTAAGAATCAATAAGTTATGAAACAGCACTGTGGAAAGGGGGAAAGGTATTTTCTGAGTAAAAAGGACATGTTGCAACTGATAAAACCAAATTACTGTCTTTTTTCCCTACGCTTTGGTAATGAAAATTAGACCCAAAATGCTGAATAAAAGTTACCCTCGTTTTTAAAAATTCTTTGTGCCACCTCAATGATTTATGTTAAGATTGTCATTTAAGTATACTATGTGGTATAAATTATAATGGATAGGTGAGTTTCATGTAAATGACTAGGAAAGCATTAAGTTATAAGCTGGTAATTTAAATTATATGTTTAAGAACCACAACATAATTCCTTTCCAGCTCATTCTCTAAAGGTAACATCAACTAGGTTCTAAATTATATAACACTTTTGCTTTATTGTCAAATCATGACTGAAAGGTGCACAATGTTACACTATGCCTGTATGTCCACTTGATTGATTTATCTAGAAAGGAAAATTCATATTTTGTTTTTAAATCACCTCCCTGGCAGGATGATTTTTGATAAATGGATATGATCAAAAGTTCCTTCACCTTTGTCAATACCGCATGTCTTTTGTAGAGTAAGTGAAAACATTCATATTTTTCCCCTCAGATTTATTTCTACCCCAATGTTTTCTTCTGTGATGTCATAAGAAGAAATAAGGGGAAAAAATAATTACACGTGTAGATTCAGTAACTCTACTTAAAACCACTGTTAAATTTTCAAGACAGAAACACAATCTAACGATCTCATGACAGTGTATGCTTTTTGCAGAGTACATCACACTTTTTAAGGCTATTTATTTTACCATTTTCTCGGTGAATTTCTATAGCTCTCATTTTCAGTGCTGTTTAGTGAATTCAAATATTTAGGCTAGTTCGTAGTCTCAAGAGGCTTCACAGGTATGTTTTGCTCCATGTTCTTTAAAGCCATTTAGACAGTGGGAAAGCTAAGGTCCCCACTTCTGTCTGAGCAAGACAACCCCTATGTAAATAGCTTCATGGGCTGTCTCATGAATGATACCCACCTTAGTGATGTCTTACTCAGCCCTCCATGAATATCAAAGACCCAATTACTATTATTGTATTTCAATTACTACTATTATAAGGACACAGTGTTATCAAAATATTTTGAACCAGTGTTACAGGAAACCAAGCCCATTATCTTGTAGCCAAGAAGCTGGATTATACCTGCAGCAAAAATCAAGATCATGTCACACATTGTTCATTATTTTTTATGGCATTTTCCAACACTCCTGTCCATTTCCCATAACTAAACAACTGAAAAGGGCAGATTTAATAGTATGGTAAATACATTCACAATCACATTTCCAAACTGAGGTTTTGACCACACCTCAAATCTTATTTTAATCTGTTAATTACTTTCTCCAGTTTATTTGAGAATAATTGTATGAAGATCAGATTTGGAAGATGCCAGAGCATTTTCCTGTAAAAAATGGAACATTCCAATTGTTTCAGAACATAAATGATATTACTTCTAATATTCAAGTTAATATCCTTGAAAAATAGCCAGTTGAAACTTTCTTCAGTGACCTTAATTAAAGGCATGATCTGGAAGAAGGTTCTCCAACCCTCACCCCACCTTAAGGAATGTGTAGCACAGGAAAAGCAACATCTGGCCTCAAGCACTTGCTCAGAAATGGTTCTTGTAAGCTACAGCTGAGGATAAGAGAGGAAGGAACAGGAGGGGACAGAAGCCACTGGCTGAGGCCGGGAAGGTAAAACCTTGGCCAAATCCTGTCTTTGTCGCCTGCAGTGGGAGTTGGATAATAATATAAACTTTACTGGGTCTCTTTCCAAAGGTGGTTCCACGGCAAAACACGATGCTATGGTAAAGAAACTGCTCTTATCTCATTAACGAATGAAACATGAATTTAATGCATTTGCTTTGGGGGAAAATAATTCAGGCTAGGGGTAATGCATCTACTTAGGTATTTATCCCATTAAAGCTGGCAGTTCATTTTACAAAGTGTCTCAGCTAGTATAGCTGCATTGTCTCCCCACGTAACTCCAGTCCTGACTTCCAGCCACATCTCTTAGTTCCAACGAAAATGAATTATGTAGTTTTGCAAATACGTATCTCATGGTTTTTGCCTTTCTTCACATTATATCCTATTCCATTCCCTTATGTCCAAAGCTTCCCTATCAAAGGTCTAGTTCCTCAAATTCCTCCTTAATTCAATTTTTCTGAGCAAGTTTATTGAACTCTTCTTATGGGTCAGGTATTTTGCTAGTCTCTGGATATTACACTGAACAAAACAGACAGACATCATCTTCATAGAGCTTACATTCCTGAGCCAGAGATGAGGTCCCCTCCTGGAAACACCTATAGCACACGACCATACTTCTAGGCACAGCCTTCTATATTTTAAAGTAGACACACCTGTCTCCCAGACAAGACTCAGAACATGGCTTCTGTCTTATACATCACGCAAAATGCTTCACTCAACAAATACTGGGTAAATAAATATGACACGCATAAAAGGGCTTCTGAAGAAACAAGTTCAGGAATTAACGCAGAACACACTAACTAAACATTTCTTATGAAAGACAAAAACTCAACTCAGTATTACTGGCTTGTGATTACTTTGTAACTTACTAGGGAGGGATGAGGAAGATAGAAGAAATGAATGGAGGAAAACTTTTTCTAATCTAACCAAACTTGTTGCCAGCCAGTCCTGCAGATTTCCTGAACCCCAGGGACTGTGCTCCTAGCACTGGGGGCACAGGAGAAAGGAAGGAAAAGTGTGCACATTAGAAGCTTTCGGTTTACCCCTGGGAATAAAAAAAGAAAAAAGAGTAAGTTGTTGTTCATGGGTGTGACTGAGTAAAGATGAGTGAGGTCGTGTTCTATTTTCTTATTTTTGTTTTCTTTGGATAAACAGAGGACATAGAAAGAATCATTGCTTCAAATGAACTAGTAAGAATTTAATATAAAACTAATATTAATGCAATTGTTTCTTTTAGTCTCTCAAATTCTGGAAACCTCACACACACAGTAACTGAAAGAAATAACCATTGTAAACAGGTTAGAATGTGGCTTCTCCTCACTGAATAGGAAGTACTTTTCCTACTTTTATAAATTTTCGTATTTGAATGTCAGCATTTTCCTTGCAATAAAGTATCTTTTAAATAACTTATAGACAGCCATTAATTTACATTTTAATGTACAAATGGAAAATTTCTATAGGAGTCTGGGGAATCATTTCTGGCAAGGTTGAATGGGTTCGATTCTTTTGATGTTCCAATAACAATACTGAAGATCGTCTTCATCTCAGTTGCAATATCTTTGTAAGTATCAGAAGCTAAATCAGTGCTACCTAAACTTACTATTGCCTCTGTTCTGTCCTAGGAAGTGGGAGACATAAAAACATTTTACAAACAACTTTGCTTTTAAACTTGTTTTATGAATACAAAACAGATGAAAACCACATGTGTAATTAACTTTATATATAAATAACCAATGAAAGGTCATTTTAAGCTCCTCTCAGTCACAAAATGAGAAAACCGCTTTGCTCCATCAATTATTAGCAATTCTCAAGAAGAATAATTAGGAGGAGGGAAATGAAATTCCTTTCACCTATCAACAGGGCTTAACGAAATCAATGAAAACAGATGAGTCTCTGGGTGAATTTTCACCCCTCAAAAGCCTTATATTTGAACTCAAAGCATCCAACTAGGCAGACTACCACACTTGAGAATGATCTAAAGAAAAACAAAAAACAAAAACAAAGATCTAAAGCTTTTTATTTCAAAATATTTAGATTGCGGGGGTAGCAGGGGCATGGAAAAGTCACCACATTAGCTTATTTTTAAAACTTCAACAAATATATGTAACCTCAGGTGCTTTTTCAAGATGCTTTTCTCCCACTCTCAGCCTCTGCCCTCAACCCTCAGATTCCGGAGTCGTGGATGGGATGGGATAAATTTTTACGCTATCCAGAGAGTAAAATCCCTTAAATGTGGGGCTGGGGTTTTTAAGTTGCTTGCGGAGAGGGAAAGGAAGCGAAATGGGAAAAGGGAAAGTTAAAGAAAAGGAACAAAACAAAACAGCGTGGAGGTCGAGCCCAGGGTCCCGGCGCGCCGGCTTCGGTGGCTGTCCGGCGGGGACCACACAGTCTTCGCCCTCCCACAAAGGTCCCCGTGCGTCCCGCCCAACCCGCGTTGCCCCGAGGGTGATCCAGGCTCAGTCCCAAGTCCCCTTCCCTTCTCCCGCCACCCCAAGCCACTGACCTGCGTAGACAAAAAGCAGGACCAACTTCGGAAGCAAGATCCCTGGACACCCGGGCAGCCTCCGCGCGTCCATCCAAGCCGGTGGCCGGAGGTTGCGCACCAGGACAGACGGACAGACACTGGAAAGGGGGCTGGGAGCGAAGGGAGAACCCCAGACGCGGAGCGGCTGGAGGACGTTCAGAGGGAAAGGGCAACTCTCCCGAGAGGGGGGTCGCGGGGAGACAGGGCCATTGCCCTGGGAACCTTCGAGGGGAGCCCGGGCCGGCCCGCGCTGGGCTGCGCTGAGACCTAGGTCTCTTTGTCTCTGCCCGCGGCTCGCAAGCGGCAGACCAAGCAGCCCGCTCCTGCGTCCTGGGCCACCCGGGCTCACATTTCATCTCCGCGGGTGGCACCGACGTGGGGCTGGGGGCGGGGGTGGACCCGACTCCTCCCTACCCTCCTGTTCTTGCTTCTGTAGAGAGTGACTCCCTTAGCTAGATGGAACTTTTCCTAACCCTATGTTTTGGCCATTGCTGTGCAGTTTAAAAAGCTCCTTTTTCTTCCTGCCCTCTACTCCAGTTTTTCCTTTAGAAGCAAAAATAGGTGAATAAGAATTTAGCTTTTTATCTTTGAACAAATGTAGGGAATTTTCAGGATTGAAGGTACTGGACAAAGAAAGCCAATAAAGAAAGTCAAGGAGAACTGGAAAGTACAGAATGGTGTAAGGTGTTTCTGCTGAAAGGAGAAAAAATGTTTATTTGTTAAACATCTAAAGCATTGTCAGTAAAGTCATAGAAAACAAAAAAAGAAGGTACACTGTCATCCCTTATTTGACACTGTTCTGGAGTTACTGGCCTATGCAATTAGACAAGAGAAAGAAAAAAAAGAGTTATAAAAATTGGGAACAAAATTATCATTTACAAATGATATGCTTGTGTATGTGGAAAAGCAAAAAGAACAGCTCTACTACTCTTAACTAGAATTAAGTAACTAAAGAATCAATCATTTTCACTCATACAAAAAAAATCAGAAAGTTCTCAGTTTTATGCATGAAAGAAAAAAAGAAATGAATATGTGAATAAAGACAATTGTTTATTAAAGAAAATCCAATAACAAAAGGTAACAGATTTTTCTAAATTAATCTAAAAGTCTGGGAGTTAAACTGAACTTAATAAAAATATCAACATGAACTTTTTTCAGACCAATCTTATTCTAAAGATTATGTAGAAAAAAAAAACCTGTAAGCATGTCTGCTAAAAATAAGAGTAGGGGTTCCTGGGTAGCTCAGTTGGCTAAGCATTTACCTTAGGCTCAGACCATGATCTCAGTGTCCTGGGATGGAGTCCCACCTCAGGCTATCTGTTCAGTGGGGAGTCTGTTCTTCTCTTTCTCTCTCTCAAATAAATAAAATAGATAATCTACTTTATTTATTTTATGTATTATTTAATATTATTATCTTAATAAAATAAAATCTCTTAAAAAATGAGAGTGATTGGAATGGGATAGGCATCAACAGAAAATAAATGTAATATCACAATAATTGAAAAAGTTGTGATTGATACAAGGATAGGCTCAATGGAACAGAATGGAGAATATAAAAATAGAGATATTTATATATGGACATTTAATTTGTAGTTTTTTTAAAAGATAGTTTTAAAGCAGAAGAAGAAATGATGGGATATTCAGTGAATTGTGTTGGGGCTTTAAGTAGGCATCTGTGGATTCTTATCTCCTTTCATCAATATCAATTTCATATGAATTAAAAATTTAAGCTTAAGATGCAATTATAAACATATTAGATAAAAGAATAAGAGGATGACATGTAAATAATTATGGAATAATTATGGAAGTCTTATCTAGGCATTATAAAAATCTCAGATGTTATAAAAGAAACAAATTGACCAATCTGACTCCATAAGAATTAAAACTTTCTATATATGATAAGCCACATATTAACTAGCAAAAATATTTATAATGCATCGGATAGACAAAGTCCTGATCTCCTTAATATATAAGGAACTTAAAGAATCAATAAGGAAAAGAAAGCCAATAGAAAACTGACCAGGGATATTAATAAATCTATCTATATCTCCCTACCTACCTATCTCTGGTCTTATTAATTTAGAATTTAGCTTTTATCTTTTTATCTTTGAACAAATGTAGGGAATTTTCAGGATTGAAGGTACTGGACCAAGAAAGCCAATAAAGAAAGTCAAGGAGAACTGGAAAGTACAGAATGGTACTTTTGCCATCCTATCTCCCCCCAAAGAAAAAAAAGTAAAAATCAAATTGATAGTGAGACATCATTTTTCATATGTCAGATCAACAACAACAACAACAAAAATCCCAACTTTTAAGGAGAGAAATGTGGCAATATGCATCAAGATTCAAATACACATGCAATGTAATCAGTCCTCCTTTAGGAATTTAGTCCTATAAATTTGCTGTTGCATGAATGTAAGAGGATGGTAGGAAAAATCACCCTCAAAATATATATACCCTGAGATCCCTAGTGTGTTCTATGCCTCAGTGAAGTCTTAGCCACCCACCAGCCCAATAAGAAGCCTGCTCAGTGGGGTGCCTGGGTGGCTCAGTTGGTTAAACTTCTGCCTTCTGCTCAGGTCATGATCTCAGGGTCATGAGATCCAGCCCCACATCAGACTCTGCTCAGTGGGGAGCCTGCTTCCTCTTCTCTCTCTGCCTACCTTTCTGCCTACTTGTGATTTCTCTCTCTGTCAAATAAATAAATAAAATCTTAAAAAAAAAAAAAAAAGGAAGAAGGCTGGCCAGCTTGTTCTCTCTCTCAATCCCCAAAGCTGATCTATCACCAAGTTTTACTCATTGTGCACCTGAACAACACTCACATATGTTTGCATTTTGGTTCTATCTCCACTCTAATCTAGGCTCTTAGAGTCTCCATTACAACCAGTCTCCCTGCCTCCAAGGATAATTCTCTAGACCGAAACTAGAATATTTCTTCTTAAGCTATGTATATTATCACATTCACTCACCCGTTTAACACCTAGTTCATTCTTCTCAGTCTTGGGTTAAAATCCAGACATTTAATCCATGGTTTTCAGAAACTATATCACGAGGTCCTGTTGCTCTTAACCTAATCCCGACATTCTGCCAAGGAATAGGATTTCTGAATAACTGGGAGAATCAGAGGAGAAGTCTTGGAGAGACAGGATTTCGAGTTCTAAGAGAAGATGCAGTTGTCAGTCAGTGTTTGCAGAGGTGGAGAATGATACTGAAGGCTTTTGGGATAGAAAGATGCTTGCCTCTGCAATAAAACCGGCTGCAGAACCCCAGGCCTGGGAGGGAGGAGCAGGCATCTAGTGATGAAGGACAGGACTACGCCTGCCAAACTGTTGTGCACAGCTCTGGGAGACACTGCCCATTGCCACTGCTGCCAGAAGGAAGTTGAAGTGTTGACCAGAACAGCCTCTTCCAGCTTGAGTTTGAGAACAGAGAGCCTTCTCCTCATACACTTCAGTGGTGCGACCAAGCAAGCTTACTTGCTGGTTCACCATTGCAACAGAAATTCCACCTTAAAGTAGTTGGGTGCTAAGGAGACCTGATTCAATTGACATCCAAAGACAAAGAAAGATATCAAGCCATTTAAGTAAATTAAGGAAATGTGGTAGCTTAAAAAAAGAATTTGAAAAAATTCTTTTTTGAAATTTTTTTTTCAAAAAAAAAAGAAAGAATACATATGTATATATGGATGGACATGTATACATAAAAAATGAAATGAAAGACCTTAAAACAGAGCATTAGAGGCCAGAAAAGAGTTTCTGGAAGTTGAAATAAAACTTGATTTGAGATTTTAAAAATATCACAGAAAAAGTTATAAAATTGTCACAGATGAAAAAACAACTTTGGCTGTTAGATCAAATAGCATATTTCATAACAGAAAAATATGCAATGAAATAGATGACGAATAAAAATATAAGAAATACTAAGGCACATAGAAGAGACCAAATATGGAAATAACATGCAAGCTAGAAAACAGTTTTAAAAGAAACAACAAGTGAAGAAGCAAACATTTAAAAGATTATTTTTTTAAATTCCAAGCTAGAATAACATTTGAATTTTCAAATTTAAAATGGTAAGTGAGTTCCAAGAAAACTTTTTTTTTTAAAGAAGCATGAAGGGGGGATGGGCTAGGTGGGTGATAGGCCCTGGGTATTGTATATAAGTGTTGAATCACTGAATTCTACTCTAGAAATGATATTGCACTGTGTATCAATGAAGTAAAGTTTTAATGAAAAAACAAATTAAAAACTTTAAAAAGAGACATACATATATACATATCTTAGACACCTATTTGAACTAGTATAAATTTAAAATCACATAATTTTTTCTATATAATAAAAATTTTTTTCTTAAGAAGAGAATTAGATGGACATCAGATTTCTCATTTGGAACCTTAGAATTTAAGAGAGTGAAAATATTTCTATACCTTCGAAAGATTAAAAACAATAGACCAAGAATCTTTTTTCCAAATCAGATTCCAATATGTTTATAACATTATTTATTGTAATTTTAAAACATGATAAAGAGCTTACATATCCCACAGAAGTAGAACAGTTAAATGAATTATGATACATACAAATTATGGATTAATATCCAATACTTCAAAGTAATGAGGAAAGTCTTTATGATATATAGTTAGGAGGAAAAGTGGGAGAGGAAAATATCCAAGGGAAATAACCCATGGATAAACATATTGTGCTATATATCCATGCAGTGAAACACTGCTTGATAGTTAAAAACAAGTTTGAAGAATTTGCAATAACATGAGTGAATCTGTGGAAGATTCTGAGCAAAGAAGCCAGACACAAACAAATCACTGCATGATATTGTTTACATGAAATTCTAGAAAAGGCAAAATTAATTTATAATGACAGAAAGCAATTAGTGGTTGCCTGGGAATGGTGGTAGGAATCTAAATTTGATGGCAGGGAGACATGAGGGAACTTTTGTGGGGTGATGGCAATGTTCTATATCTTGGTAATGGTGGTCCTTACCCTGGAAGATGCATGTGCTGAAGTCATGGAAATGTCCATGACAAATGAAGTCATGGAGAAGTACACTTAAAATATGTGCTTCAGTGTATGTAAATTATACCTCAAGGAAGCTGAGGTTTTTTTTTTCTTAAAGATTTATTTTAGAGAGAAAGAGAGTTAGGGGAGGGACAGAGGGATAGAGAATCCCAAGCAGACTCCCCACTGAGCACGGAGCCCAACATGGGGCTTGACCCAAGGACATTGAGATCGTGACCTGAGTCAAAACCAAGTCAGCTGCTCAGCTGACTAAGCCACCCAGGCACCCCAAAGACGTTGATTTTTTAAAAGCTATCACTAGTGTATATATGGGAGATAAGCATACAGACAAATTTGTAAAAAATAGCTATTTTTTGACACCTGGAGTTCTAATCATTATTTAATAGCTTCCCCAAATTTTTACTACACCTCTACATGGCTCTTAATATACAGTAAATGCTGGCTTTAGAAAGAAGCATCCATCTTTTGCAATATTATTTTCATCATTAAACTCATATCTGTGGAGAAGATTTAATAATAGAGAAAAATCTCAAGGTCTAAGGAGGAAAGAAAACTGCATTTCCTTTGGAAACCTATTTAGTGACCACATAGATATGTACTTCTTTATTTTTGTTTATGTGTTTTGAAAATACTTTATAATAAACATGTATTCTTTTATAATGAGAACAATGGGTTTTTTTGAAATTAAAGAGAATTTATTTTTATTTTTTTAGAGAAATTATTTTTTAATTAATTAATTTATTTTTTCAGCGTGACAGTATTCATTGTTTTTGCACAACACCCAGTGCTCCATGCAATACGTGCCCTCCCTATTACCCACCACCTGGTTCCCCCAACCTCCCACCCCCGTCCCTTCAAAACCCTCAGGTTGTTTTTCAGAGTCCATAGTCTCTTATGGTTCGCTTCTCCTTCCAATTTCCCTCAACTTCCTTCTCCTCTCCATCTCCCAATGTCCTCCATGCCATTGGTTATGCTTAGAGTGGATATTTCCTTACAACTAATATGAAAGCAAATAGTAGTGCATTTTGAAAATTGAAAAGTTTTATCTCCGAAGATATTTTAATTTCTGCCATAGTTTTGAAACTTTAAGAGACATATTCATCAGTGAGCATTTATTAGTATATCATGTGTAATTTGGTGCTGCATTTATATTATAGTTCTGCCTTAAGGTGACATATAAACCAACATTTTAAATGTCTGAAGATGATTAAAAAGTTGTAGGTGACATATGAGAGGTGAGTCATTTTAACCTATAGTCTTATTTAGAACCAGAGAGAACAGAACAGGATTTCACAGATTGTCCAGGTCATTTTCCCCGTTTCATGATGAGACAACTATGGATAAATTACCAAGTAAGTTAGAGGCTCAGCAAGTTCCCCCATGGAAAGATCGCATATCAGATTTTGATATGATATAATAGAGAATGCCTGATTTTGATAATAATTCCCTTTAAGTTCTTCTGATCCACACTTTCTTTCTTCAAATAATTTATTTCACTATATAGTCCAACTAGTAAAACTTCTCTGAATTAGTTACTTATTAATAAGTTAAAAAAAGTCAAACATTTTCAAACATGAACGTCTTCTACTTGCGTCTGGTCTTTATCCTCATTAGAGGGTGTCTGGATGCCAAGAAAAGTAAGACGCAGACAAAGGCAAAAAATCTGGAAGCAAGCAGAACCAGCACCACCACCACCAAAACAACAGCATGAAGAAGAAAAAGGGAGATGCCCTAAAATATGGCATTCATGGCATAGAAAGAATATTGTTGGCTTATTTTGTGCCAGAACCATTCTAGGTTCTCTAAGATTTTAATTAGTACTTTCAACATCCCAGGATACTATCCTTTATCACCCTTGTTGTATGAGCAGGGTCATTGAGACCAAGCATTGATAAATAACTTGGCCCAAGGTCACACAGAAATAAGTGGTGTCCTGATAATGTAACTTCAGAGCTGAGCCTCTACCCTTAACCATAGAGGCTAAGTTATCTTTCAAAACTAAGAGCTTGTTTGGATTTGATGAAGTTTAAGATTCCCAGTTTGACCGTGTCAGAAACAAGAGATGGACTACTTGGCCAATGAGCTTTCTCAATGGCAACTGTTTCTGTTAGTTTCAGTAAAGCTTACTGACCATCTCTAGTGTGCAAGACCTAGTGCCAACTGTGAGAAGGCTTAAAGAAAGAGCCTTCTTTCAAGCTTTTTGGAAAAGAAGTTTGACAAAAGCTCAAAGTACTATTGGTTGTAGGACTTCTTCTCCCTCAATTCTATGTCAAACCATAATAATCCTCATTATGATTACATGTTCCTTACGTTCTGGAAAATCATCCCCACGTGTGTATTATCTCATTTAATCAACCTAACAATCTTAAAATGGACTGTGTGTTTATTATTATTATTTTCTTTTTGCTTTGCATTACTATAACTATGTTATAGTTTAGAAGTATAGTTCTGAAAGCTTCGTGGGTTTCAGAAAGACGTGCAAAATCTGTTAAAACCCAGATCTCTAGACCTACCTCTGGTTCACTAGGTTTAGGCAAATCGCCCTTTAAAAGTCCTCATTTGAGGGCACCTGGGTGGTCTGACTGGTTAAGCTTTTGCCTTCAGCTCAGGTCATGATCCTGGAGTCTAGGGATGGAGCCCTGCATTGGGCTCTCTGCTCAGCAGGTAGTCTGCTTCTCCCTCTCCCTCCTCCTGCTCACCTCCCTCTCCAATAAATAAATAAATCTTTAAAAAAAAAAAAAGTCCTCATTGTATGTCTCCCGAGGATATTTGATGGACATCTCAAAATCAAAAGTGAATTTTGAGTTTGTGGAACTGCCCACTCAGTATGGCCATATTAGCTTTTCAAAGGAAATTTGGGAGAGAGTTCATGTAAGAACCATATGCTTTGAAATATTATTTTAGTTTAAAAAAAGTCTGTCTATAGGGAAGTAAGTTCACTGAATAATACATCTTGGAAATCACTCCATATGAGTTCATAGATATTGTTTTCATTCATTTTTCATTGCTCCAGGATTTCTGGGAAGATAGCAGAGTACAAGATCATAAGCTCATCTCGTCCCTTGGACACACCTAGACAACAACCATATCAGTGCACCCAACTCAGAAAATGACCTGAAGACTGGTGAAACAGACCCTCCACAGTTAATCACAGAGAAGAGGCCACATCAAAAGGATGGGAAGGGTGGAGACATGGTCAGGAACTAAATCCCTAGGGAGACTAACCACAAATGCACAATCACAATCATAGGGAGGGGACAAGAGCAGACCCACACCCAGCACCTCAGGCACTAGGGACCTGCACCAGAATACAAGTCCTCAAAACATTTGGCTTTGAAAACCAGTGGGCCTTAACTTTACAAGTTCTTATAACCCATGGGGCTTATCATCAGGAACTTTAGGAATCAGTGCATAGAAGAACAACCTGGGAGAGAGGGAGGATGGTAGAAAACGGTCTCCACCCCCCACTTAAAGATTCAGTATAACAAACAACCTCCAAAGAACTACCTAAAGATAGCAATTTGAAAGGTCCTGGGGTGTAGGGAAGGAGATTTATTTACTAAACTCAGAACAAATGCTGGAGGGAAGGGGATCTTTAGGAAACTTCTCCAAGAACAGAAGAGCTGGTGGGTACCATTCCTCCCTCCCCTCCCCTTAGCTTAGATACATGGTTACCCACTACAACCAACAAAAATACCCTCCATCATCTTTTATTGCTCTGTAGTATGCTGTTGTAGGTGTGTACCATAGTTTTCTAATATGTTGGAACATTACAGTGTCCAATATTTCACAATTTCCAATGATGCTGCAATAAATAACCTTGAAAATATGTATCTTCTTATTGCTGTATTTGCAGGGTAAGTTCACAGAAGTGCAATTGTTGAGTTGAAGGGTAAATGCATATGTACTTTTGTTAAATATGGCTAAATTCTCTCAAAGAGAGAATGTACCGTTTTTCCATTTCTACCAGAAGTACATGTGAGTGCCTGTCTTTCCTCAGCTTTTCCAGTATAATGCATTGTTAAGCCTTCAAGTTTGTCTGTTTTGTCAGTTTGATGGATAGGTGGTATCTCTTGCATTTCTGTTATCATGAGTGAAAATGAACATCATTCCATAGGTTATTTTTAATCATTTTGTGAATTATATACTCAAACCTTTGCCCATTTTTCTATAGGAGTTTGGAGGGTTTTTTCCTCAATTAGGAAAAGTTTTTTATATTAGATCTTTTGAAGTGATACATTTTGCAATTTTTTCCTACCAGATTTTTGTCTTTTGATTTTTTTCTGTGTTGCTTATGCCATGCAAATTATTTTAATTTGTAAGAGGTCAATTTTTTTCTTTTCTTTTCTTTTTTTTTTTTTAGTATCTGACTTTTGAAGTCATGATTAGGAAACATTTTCCTACTCCCAGGTTATACAGGAGAGCACCTTCAGTAACCATCCTTGTATGCTTTCATTTTACACATTTAGGTCTCTTTGTTGTTAGGTGCATATTTCACAAAGGTAACAGGATATAAAATTAGCATGCAACAATCATTAAGCATTTCAGTACACAAATCATAATCAGTGAGAAAATATTACATTTGTCTTTGTTGGTGTGAGGTTGTATGTGGAGATTTGGAATCAGATGGCCACCATTGTCTGGCAGTTGGAGACCTGGTGCATTTATTTTTAACGGAATTTGGAATTTTTCAAGTGGATAATATGTTCTTTGTGGTGTAGTGCAGAGACTGATATGGAAAAACTAACGTAATGTCTCCACAGTAAAAACATAAATGGAAACTCACTCTGGAGGGTTAAGCACAGATGCAGATGTGGTTCATATTAGCAACAATTTTATCTTCTGGACTGATAAAAAGATCTCACCTTACTAAGAGGGTAGGCAGGAGAAATCTTTTAACTAACTGAAGGTAGTTTCCCAATTTATGTTACTCTGAAGTAATAATACATTAAATTATTTTTTGGAAAAAGAAAATTGTCATCCATGTTCCTGACAGTTTCTTCTTCTTCGAGGTGTGTGGGCTATGTGATCGTTTAGTCTTTGTATACACACATAAGTTCACATAGTTGAAGGGTAGTGTCTGCTCAATTTTGTGTTCAGTGTTTGTATCAGTTGACATTGAATTCCAAACATTTTCAGTATTTGGACAGTCTTCATAATCACTTTTGTCAGTAGTTGTTTAAAATTCCATTGGATTGTTTCAGCATATTTGACTTCACCCTCCCTTTATCCTTGCAATAGCCTTTTTTGTGTCCTGCCCGTTTCCACTTTGCTCATGTTCCATCCATTTTCCAAGTATTGAGGAGTCTTTTAGAAATATTATCAGATCTCCGTATTCCACTGGTTGATATTCTTTCATGTATTTTCCTTGCACTTTGAATAAAATTCAGACTCTCTAACAAGACCTACAGAGCCATGGTAATTTGGGTCCCACATGCTTTTCTGATTTCTTGCCGTGTTTTCGTCCTTCTGCCACAAGAGCCTCTAGGAGCTTGTCAGAAATACCAATCATTTTCTTGCCTCAGATCCCACTTCACGTTGTTCTATCTCTTTGTAGCAGTCCTCTTCCCAAATCTTCACCTTCAGACCTCTCCAGAAAGGTCACTTCTTCAGATTCCTTCCTTGACTTCCTCCTGTCACTCTCACTTAAAATGCTATATTTACTATGCCTTCCAGGTAATTCTGTTCTATATTAAAATTTGAGAGCCATTTGTCTAGGAAATTACTGTCCAATAAAAATATAACATGAACCACATATGTAACTGAGAGTTTTCCAAAGTCATGTTAAAAGAGTAAAATGAAAGAGGTGAAGTTAATTTAAAGATATATTTTATTTACCTTGCTCCATCTAAAATATTATTATAATATGTCATCAATGCATGGTATTACTGTATAACTAATTATTAGTTATAATATTAATGGGATATTTTACATTATCTTTTATGAAACCTTTAAAATCCTGTGTATATTTTATCCTTAACAGCTTGTTTCAATTAGCATAGTAAATTTCTATCAGAAAATTTGATCTGGATTTTGGCTTCATAAAATTTAGTTGAAAAAGTAGATATTAGACAATTGCTCCAAATGTACTTAAAAGTCTTCCAATAACTAAATGAAGCAGCTGTTTTAAAATACTAATTGGGGTGCCTGGGTGGCTCAATGGGTTAAAGCCTCTGCTTTCGGCTCAGGTCATGATCCCAGGGTCCTGGGATCAAGCCCCGCAGCAGGCTCTCTTCTCAGCAGGGAGCCTGCTTCCCTTCCTCTCTCTCTGCTTGCCTCTCTGCCTACTTGTGATCTCTGTCAAATAAATAAATAAAAATATTTTTAAAAATAAAAATAAAATACTAATTTAAATTAATTTTCAAATTTAGTATCAGTTCTATGAGCTACATTGTGAGAGCCCAATAAATACACCTGGCTATTAGCTAAATGGTACAAATCTAGAAAATGGCAAAATTATACCATAAGGCCACTTAACTAGGGACACCACATCTTGGGCACTAAATACTATTGTGAAAATCCTAATTAGTCATCCCTCTCTGGCCTGGATGACTTTGCAAAGCCATGCCACCTTCACACACACACACAAAAATCATTTTAGGCCTTCATCGTCATGGTACCTTCTTCTGTATTTTCTATCTTATCAATGTATGTGACCAGAAGGGCACAGTCATATGCCTGTGCTTCTGTGCTTTAGTTGCAAGAAAGGCTGGGATATTGAGTTTTTGGCATCTTCCTTGGGGAACCAGACAACTTAAGTGAAAATTTTGAAAAACACCAGAAGGGTACTCAAAAGAGTTCTGAGCAGTCACAGAGATGTTATAAATAGCCACTGCATGTTCCCACTCCAGTGTAAACTTTTAAAGGTAGGAATTGAATCTATTATGTTTGTGAACCATAGTTTGGCTCAAATAGCTGTGCAACAATTTTTGATTTAATACATGAGTTTATGATTCACACCAGAGAATGTGAACTAGGAAATAGAAAATATATGTTCATTTCAGTGTCCCCGGAAAATCAGTTTCAATCTTGGACTGTTGTGAGGAAGACATATACTTATCTTTTGCTTTTAACCTCTGCTCCTTCCAGGATGATTTTTCTGATATCTTCCAGGATTTCTCTGGGTGATAAATTAAAAATGGAACATGAATGATAGCAGAGCTGAAGGGTAAAATGGCCTTGACTACACAGCGAAGGACGATTCAGCTGGTGATTTCAGGAGATATGTCAGTCAGGAAGCTTGCTTACCCACAGGCTCTTTAAAGAGAAGCTGACTAGACTACATTCTGGCTCTTGGAAAATGGCAGGAAGGTATTTTGACGCTGACTGGTCTTTTTTGGTCATGGACTTGATAAGATTAGGAGAGGGTGTCCGATCTACAAGTCAATCCCTGGACTGGCAAGCAGTTTATGGCATTCCTTGGAACAAAAAGATAAATTCAGCCCATCAGATGATTTCAAATTTGGAAATACCACAAAAATGAGGCAGGTAAGAGTGGGAACTGAAGATAGAGGAGGTGATATGAGGAGGGAGCTGGCAACTCTGGTGACCATTTGCCGGCCCATGTCAATGAGGCAGGAGCTCCCACGAATGGCCAGCAGCGAGGAAGTAGAGAAGTTCATTTAAATGTATGTATTTGTGCAACGGTCTTACTCTGCTTAGGCTGCGATAAAAAAAAATACCACAGACTGGGTGGTTTATTAACAATAGACATTCATTTCTCATGTTCTGGAGGCTGGGAAGTCCAAGATAGAGATGCTGGCAGATTCAGTGTCTGGTGAGAATCCGCTTCCTAGTTGGCTGTCTTTTCACCATGTCCTCCCATGGTGGAGGGGCTGGAGAACTTTGGAGGGTCTGTGTCTCTTTTGTAAGAGCACTAATCTCATTCATGAAGCTTTCATACTCATGACTCAGTCATCTCCCCAAAGCCCCTCTTCCCAAAGCCTCTTTGGGCTTCTCCCAAAGCCCCTGCGATTACCTTTGGAGGGTTAGGATTTTAACATATGAATACTGGGGGGACCCAAACATTCAGATCATGGCACAGATACACACACGTATATACATGCATCCACACTACATGCATATGGGCTGACTCTTTGATTTTAGATTTCTCTTTCTGGAGCTTCCTATTGGAAAACTTTAAGTATCTCCTGCAATTATCTTTTGAGTTTTGAATGAGTTGTTGTCTCTTTAGTGGGTCTTCCCCAATTTACCAGTCTAGTCTTGTCCCCTCTTCTTCTCCCACTGGCATTCATTTCTAACACATCATGCTCTCTTATTTTCCATGAAGCATTTATCACCACCTGAGTTAATTATTTATTGATCAGTTTGCTATTGCTTATCAGTTGCCCAGCGTGAATATAAGCACCACAAGGGTAAGGCCCTGAATGTCACACACAGGACTGTATGAGCAATGCCCCTAGTGGTCTCTGACATATTGAGGGTGGTAAATAAATATTCATTGAATAATGAAATGGTGGTAAATATAAATTTATATATGACATATATTGGAAGGTTGGTAAAAAAGAAACAGTTTGTTCTGCAGAGATACTGAGTGATGTGAATAATGAAACATTTGTGTGACAATCGAAGGATCCTACTGCTGAGTTCCTCAGCGCCACCTGTGCATTTTCCATTCCTGCTTTTTCTGGGATCTGATTTCTTTTTTCCTTATTTATTTCCTAAATAATCATACAATAATTTAGAATCAAAAGAATTTTTTGTTGAGGTGTAACTGACATATAACATTATATTAGTTTCCAGTGTATGACCTGCTGATTCGATATTAGCAGACATTGCAAAATGATCACCACCGTGTCTAATGACATCCACCATCACACATAGTTACAAAATGTTTTTTCTTGTGATTAGAACTTTTAAGATCTACTCTCTTAGCAACTTCCAAATATACAACACAGTATTATTAACTATAGTCACCGTGTTGTACAATAATATACCACCGTGACTTAATTATTTTATAACTAGAAGTTTATCTTCTTTTGGTAGGGTGAAAAGTATGAGGATGTATCTTGGTGGAGGTTTTCCAAGTCTTATTTTTTTGATTAAATCAAGGAGTAGAAGATCTTTCTTATGTTTGTCACCCTCTCTTCCTTAGTCTGGTAACAGTGCTCTAATTTTTCTCTAAATAAATGGTTCTCCATCAGGAGACAACTCCCCCACGCTACCACTCTAGGAGAAATCTCGTAACATCTGGAGACATTTTGTTTGTCATGACTAGGACTGTGGGTTATGACTGGAGATGCTGTTAAACATCCTACAATGTGCAGGACAACTCCCCACAACAAAGAGTTATCCAGCCCCAAATGCCAATAGTGCTGAGGTTGAGAAATCCTGCTCTAACCTATTACCCCATTCATTGTTCTTATACAGATGACATCATGTTTACTTTGTTTCAAATCCAAGTGGGTTTTCTGCCACTTACAATGGAAGAGTTGGAAGAGGGAAATGAAGTAAATGGTGGGTATGTGTTCCATGAATCAGGCAGATTGATTACATGCATGCGTCTTCCCTCACTCCCAAACTTCACTAAAGAAAAAATTAAGAATTGAAAGTGTATCAATTCATAAGGTCAAACAGAATAGGAAAGAAGACATCTGTGGAAGAGATTGCTATGAATTTTGGAATTTAGAAAGTCAGTTAAAGAAGTACCTGAGCTAGCAGAGAGAAAAGACACCTCAGCTGAAGTATCTGTAAAAGGTAACTCAATTGCAAAGCTCAGAACTTGAGAAACTGAGAGCAGCAAGCAGAAGCAGGAGTGAAACAAGAAGGATTGGGTGAAGTGGGTATATAAAAGAGGGTGCACTCTCAATCTCCTTGCAACCATGAAATGCCAGTTACTATGTTTCCCTTCTCTCCCTCCCCCTTCACTCCTCTGTTCCCTACTCTCATGAACATCTCATTTTTGGATTCTGGGCAGTTTGAATGAGAGAGTTGCTGGAATCACTGACTCCAAGCATGACTGAGCTAATATAAGTGGAAGGGTAGACATATGACATGGTGGTATTAACTCAAGCCTCATGAGTTTTGGTAGACCATGGTGAGAAGTTCAAAATTCATTCTAAATATGGCAGGAAGACTATAAGAGTTTCAAGAGGAATGTTGTGGTTTGATTTATCTTAAAAAAAATGACTGCTACATGGAGAATGGGCTATAGAGTAATGATGATATCAGCAAGGAAATAATTTTAGAGGCTATTTTTTTGTGTTCCATGGTGATTTGGACCTGTATGGTGGGAGAACAGATGAGAGAAATGGATGATTCTGCTCCCATCATGGAGGCTGAAGAATAAGAAAAAGCTGTTAATGGGATATACGTAGGGGATGAAGTTAAAGGAGGAACAACAGATGACTCGTGGATTTTTTAAACTGAATGGTGAGGCAGGCGATGGCCCCATACACTGAGATGGAGAAGGCTGAGAAAAGAAAGGCTTGAGAGAGGTGGAACAATTGATAAATTTTGTACATCTCGAAATGCCTTTTTAGATATCCAAATGAGATGTCTAGTAAGCATTTGGGGAATCACTCAGGATCAATACTAAAGATATGAATTTGGGAATCAGAGGATATGGATACTATTATGGGTTGGATTGTGCCCTCCAAAAAGATATGTTGAAGTCCTGACACTTAGTACCTTAGAATGTAAACTTTTTTGGAAATGTGGTCATTGCAGGTGTAGTCAAGGCAAGATGAGGTCATCCTGGAGTAGGATGGGCCCTAAATCTAATATGACTGGTGGGTATCCTGATAGAAAGTAAAGAACAGACACAGGGATAACAGACACATCAGAGGAATGCCACGTGATGTTAATGGAGGCAGAGATGGGAGGGATGCAGCTGCAAACTCAAGAAAGCCAAGGATTGCCAACAAACTACCAGAAGCTAGAAGAGGCAAGAATGGATGGATTCTCCTGTTACAGGGGAGAAGGGAACTTGCCCCTGTTGACCGATGCCTTAATTTTGGATCTTTACCCTTCAGAACTGTGAGACCATAAATTTCTGTGGGTGTAAGCCACGTAGTTTTGTGATAGTCATCTAGTCTGTAGCAATGCCAGGGAACTAGGAAGTTGGTATTGAAGGGCAAGGACCTGGATGAAAACATTCAGTGACAGAATATATATGGAATATATACAAAGAATATATATAAAAACTGAGCCATGATGTACCCTACCTAGGAGATTCTACAGTGTTGCCTCAGTTTCTGACCAGTTTCTGACCCCGACATTATCTAAGCACTTCTTCCCACATAGACAAGATTGTATTATGCTTCCTAGACTCTCTGGACATTTTTATCATCCTGTTCCCTGGTATTGTCCTTATACTTCTGTCTTTTACAATGACTCAAACCAGTGCTGCCTCATGGAGATGAGAGAAAGAGAGAGAGAGAGAGAGAGAGAGAGAGAAGCTGGCAAACTTGTGAGGCACCACTTTTAGTACTATCTTGTTCAGGGGGTTTCAAGACATATCTAATTCATAGGTAAAAAACAATGAAGCCAGAATATTAAAATAACAGGACTTCAAAACTTATTCTCTTTCCATCATAACTTATACCAGTTCTGAGAGCAGGCAGCCTCTCCTACATGATGAACAAGATGATATTATGTAATCTCCTTCTTCACATCTGATAAATCCATGTCCCATATCATAGACCTAATGATTAACCACCTTCAGTATAAAACATTCAGACTATTGAGGAGAGAATCTTGCCTTTCATTTGCTGCAATTAGCATCTCTGCTCTAATTATCCAGCAAACATACAAAATTTCTCATTTATATTCCCATATTTATATCATGGACAAGATATTATATACCTGAATGAAGGTTTGCTCTCTTCTCTTTCACTATGACTATGCATTTGCTATTTCTATGTCTTAATGTGACCAATAAGCAGAGATGTAGTGATATTTCTCTTTTATGAAGATAATTCAAACTCAGAAGGGTAAAGAAGTTGATCCACTAACCACCCAGGAGTTAATTATGGAATTGAAATAAATCTGCTGTTGTATTCTTTCTACCCTGGATCATATTAGAAGTTTCCATTTCAGGTTGCATTATTTTCCCAGAACTCTATTCCGCAACCAGCTTTACCTTCTTTCTAAGTTTATTTCATCCATTCATGTTCTGACTTCCATCTCTTTCGATTCCCTAATTATAGTCCTCCTAAGAGAATTTTTTTTTTCTACACGTATCTCTTATTCTGCATTTTAGCATCTCTTTCCTCTCTGGCTCTTTTCCTCAGTATGTAAACATGACTGCAGATGTTATAAACTGAGAAACTATGTAGTCTCTTTGGTAATTTTAACTGTTGTGCATAAGTTTTTGGCAAAGCTATGTCTCTACAGATTTTGTTGCTTCTTTGAGAGATGTGTTTCTGCTTTATGAATATATTTATAATGTAGGCTGCTTGTATACTATAATTTATTCTTTGAGATTGCATGTATTCTTGCTTGAGCAGCTGTTTTCTGGAATGAGAATCTCAGATGAAGAGGACTTCAGGAAAGAGATACAGACATAATTTTCAACTTCAAAGAACTGGAAAGAAACCAGCTAGGAAAGGACATTTGTTTTTGTGTGAGAACATTTTTGCGGACCTTGATTTCTTAGCAATAGGGTGGTCTAAGACTGAATTACCTGGATGCTGAGAAGAAGCTTCATGCAGGGCTACTGTTTTCAGTATGATTGTACTGTTAGGACCAGAAGAAAAGTCTAGATTTCTGTGAGGGGCGTGTGTCAGGGTAATGCCTCTCCTTGAGTTCCTTAACCAGGAAAACTAGTTTCTAATTGATCAACTAGGAAAAAAGGAGAACTTGTGCCAAGAAGGCAGAGCTCACAGTAGGGTTAAAAGGAGAGTGTTCTTTCAGTGGGGGTCTTGGGACAGAAGAGACTATACTCAGAAGTCTGATGATAGAATACTGTTAGAGATGTGAGTTGGCCCTGCCCTGTTGATTGTGGCCAACAGTTAAGAATGCTATCTGACAGGGGCACCTGGGTGGCTCAGTGGGTTAAAGCCTCTGACTTCGGCTCGGGTCATGATCCCAGGGTCCTGGGATCGAGCCCCACATCAGGCTCTCTGTTCGGCAGGGAGCCTGCTTCCTACTCTCTCTCTGCCTGCCTCTCTGCCTGCTTGTGATCTCTTTCTGTCAAATAAATAAATAAAATCTTAAAAAAAAAGAATGCTATCTGACAGAGTAGGCATGAGCCTGGGGTCTCTGAGACCATGAATACACAGCAGATGCTGATGGTTATTCTCTATGTTGTAATTTCTTCATTTTCAGTCCAAGATGGTTGAGTCTGGCAGAGTGGCAATCTTATGCCAAAGCAGCAGTGGCCAATCCCACGGGAAAGACAGCATATTTAGAAAAGATCATGGGAAGGGCATCTGGGTTGCTCAGTCAGTTGAGTGCCCAACTCATGATTTGGCTCAGGTCATGATCTCAGGGTCCTGGGAGTGAGCCCTCATTGGGCTCCCTACTCAGTGGGGAGTCTGCTTGGGGATTCTCTCTCTTTTTCTTTCCTCAGCCCCCCCCTTCTTATGCACACACTCCCACTCTGTCTCATCCTCTAAAATTAATAAATAAATCTTTTTTTTAATCCTTGAAAAAAAGAAGGATCATGGAAATCTCATGGATATAATTAGAATAGTATTAAGTGTCTAGGAGGGTAGATATGGGTTCAAAGTTGTGACACTTTGGGGTGTTCAGAGACACATGACTGTCAAGCCTGGTGAATACATCATTATTTTCAATAGTCCTTCATTTACCTTCCTGTCTCATAAGAAAAATGTCTTTCCTCTGACCCTGAGAATATACAATGAAGATATTATGATTGCTCTCTAAATCATTGACATGTTGAACATTAAAGTGAGGTCAAGAAAAGTGTATTATCTGTTTCATTTGAAAAATTTCATACAATTTTGTTCTTAAAATACTTTATTCCTCCTTGAATTAAATATAACTTAAAGAATCATCTTTAAATGGAAGATCTCTGAGAGAGGATATATGGTGCAACCCTGTGTTATCTAGAAGGCTTATCTAGTTCCATGATACAATGAACATCTCATTAAGTGACCAAAGAAGTGAGAAAAGAAAAAAGAAAAAAGGAAAAGAAAATGAGAGAGAATATAAGAGAGGAAGATGTGATTTATCTTTGAATGATATCTGCTTTGGTATATAAAATATTTTGTGATAACATACACTTGAAAAATCTTTGTGAGACTATACCTCATGGAAAGATGTAGATGACCAACCATATGCAATAGTGCACAAAAACAGATGGAAATCCACTTGGGATGAATAACTACTACTGCTTATTCTGTAAAAGTTTTGTGCCTTGCTTTGTTTTGTTTTGTTTTTTAATAAGGAATATTCCCATCAAACCTATGGTGCAACGTGCTCTGTCAAGTCACAAGACTGGGGATGAAGCATCCTGTGTACATTGCTGATTATACTTGAGTTTTGCCACTATTCTGAGAGATGAAATCTGTTTAGATGATGTCATTCCTTGCATTTAATTTTGTGACTATTTTGCTGTAGATTCAAGTCATCTGCCTTTTATTCACTTGGAATAAATATGCCCTGAATGATCATCTTGATTCCTAGAATAGTTACTGATTGTTATTGATTCTTAAAATGGCTGGAATTTTATTAGTCTTAAAGATCTCATATAAATTTAACTTAATTGATGTTTTATGCAGGTATGTCTTTACCAGGTATCCATGTTTGCGGGTGTGGATACATTTTTAAACACCATCTCCACTTTCGGCCTACCTCTCCTCACTCTCAGCCAGTGAGCAGGGAATTAAAACTAGTTTTAATATTACACAAAGCAAAGCATAATTAAGAAAATGTGTAAAATATTAAATAGCTGCAATTTTTATAATGCAATTCAAAGCTAAATAGAAATGATTTTTTTAATTATATGCTCATTTGAGTTATGTGCTGCAGCTTCCCAAGAGAGATGCCTGTTTAAATCCAAGTAGTGACCACGGTATTTCATTATTACACCATGTGATGGTACAAAAGAATCTCACAATGCCTTTCCTGGTCCTTCCTTCTTGTCCAGGTTTGGGGATAGAATATGATGAGACCAGGACTCCCACTGTTCTCAGTCCAACGTGTACCACTCTTCTCAAGAATGTGCTCAATTCTGGGGTGTTGGGTGGGGGAAAGATGATTGTCCAAACTGCTTCCTACAGGGAATCTCAACCATCCCTCCTGTTTTGAGGCCCATCTGCCCACCACATCCTGTTCGTTGGCCTTTTTGTAGTCCTGTGGGGCCAACAGATTTGCTTTCTGGGAAGGCAGGTAGCTTTCAGCATTCTCCAGCCCTCTGTATGCTTTATCATTCATCTGTCTCTTTTTCTATTTCTAGATTTTTTTTTAACCTGTCTACTCTTGTCTCTTCTACTTCTCTCTTTATGCTTGTGGGATTATGGCTTTACCTTTTTTTTTGTTTTTGTCTCTGTACTGTCATGTTAGTTAGAGTCCTGAAGGCAGCATAAGAAAATGCATCTGTGCAATCTGCCAATCTTAAACAGATGTCCCTGCGACAGTATTTGGAACAAGAGGGAAATGTGTCTTTCCTCTTCGCCTTTTTCTCTACATCTTCTTCCTACTTCCATCTCACTTATGCCTTGAAAGGTACCTATAAACTTCTCAACCAGCTGTCAGTTCATCTCCATCAAGACATTAGTTGATAGCAGCTTAAAGAATTAGCCTATCTAGCGACACTTCATATATATATTTTTTCATACTCTAAAAGGAATACATTCCCTGTGCTGCAAGAAAAAATAATACAGACAGGTACAAAGAAAGAGTGGGATTTCTTTTTAAATGGGAGCCTAAAAGACCAAAAAGACTTTTAGACTACCAAGAAATATATCTTGATTGAAATTTCAGGGTGAGCCAGTTGCTTAGGAATAGAAGATTGTCTCCAGTCTAATCTGATTAATCTGAGTCAATTCAGATAACCTGCTCCTTTCCAAGAATCTAGCAGCTAGTATGATATTAACCAAAAATGACCTATTGAAGATAAACAACTGAATGAATGAAAGAAGATCATATGAAGAAGCACATTTTTTTTAAAAAAAAGTACATAAAAAGACTTTCCTCCAAATTTCTAAGTATCATTTCAATTTATGAAAAAAATACATTTTTAAAAGCATTATAGTTGAGGGAATAAGGCAGTTAAGAAAATAATTTGATAGTCAGTTGTGTGAGACTTCTGAATAGCAGCTCTCTTTTGAATGACTATATTTATATTCCTTATGTCTTCAAGCCTTGGTAGCTGGAGAGATCTTGGGACCAACATAAGACATAGGTTCCAGAAAGTGTTCATAAATTCTTGAAAAACAAATTGTGCATGTTATTTCTTCATAAAGTAGACCAAAAAATGAAGCAAACCTCCCAAATCCCAAGGAAAAAATAAGCAGTAATTAAAAATCTATTATTAAACAGTGGGAACAGCAAAATTTATTGTTATGTCTCTCTGGAAAGAATAGAAGTGGTTTTTTTAAAGCTATATGTGTAGCAATATTTACTATAAGCTAGCTACATGTACAGAACATTCCCAAATGAAAATTTTAGAAATTTTATTTGATATTAAATCTTTTTTTTCAGATTTTTATTATTTTTATTAACATATAATGTATTATTTGCTCCAGGGGTACAGGTCTGTGAATTGTCAGGCTTACACATTTCATAGCACTGACCATATCACATACCCTCCGCAATGTTCATAATCCAACCACCCTCTCCATATCCCCCTCCCCCCAGCAACCCTTAGTTTGTTTTGTGAGATTAAGAGTCTCTTATGGTTTGTCTCCCTCCCGATCCCATCTTGTTTTATTTTTTCCTTCCCTTCCCCTGAAACTCCCCACCCTGCCTCTCAAACTCCTCATATCAGGGAGATCATATGATAATTGTCTTTCTCTGATTGACTTATTTCGCTCAGCATATTACCCCCTAGTTCTATCCACATCATTGCAAATGGCAAGATTTCATTTCTTTGAAGGCTGCATGGTATTCCATTGTGTATAAATACCACATCTTCTTTACCCATTCATCTGTTGATGGACATCTAGGTTCTTTCCAAGTTTGGCTATTGTGGACATTGCCGCTAAAAACGTACCCCTTCAAATCACTACATTTGTATATTTAGGGTTAATACCCCATGGTGCAATTGCTGGATTGTAGGGTAGCTCTATTTTCAACTTTTTGAGAAATCTCCGTGCTGTTTTCCAGAGTGCACAGACTCATATTTTTAATTAAATGCAGCTATTTTATGTATAATTGAAAAAATTCACATCATACAGTGAGGTATAAAGCAGACATTTTGAATGATTCAGAACTGTACCACCCACAGATAACCACCACTACAGTTTGGTATTTATCTTTCCAGACTGATACTCTGTGTTTCCTTTAATATTCTTCAAACACACACACACATATATTTCATCTACATTCTCTAAAATGAGGCACGTTGCAGGAAATTCTACATGATATAAATTATTATATCAAGCTTTTTACATATTAACTTAAATATAAGTCATTTGACATTCACAATTCCTATTCTGTTATTCTGGCATTTTTTTTTATTTGTTTATTTACAGCATAACAGTGTTCATTGTTTTGGCATCACACCCAGTGCTCCATGCAGTACGTGCCCTCCCTATTACCCACCACCTGGTTTCTCAACCTCCCACCCCCAGGCCCCTTCAAAACCCTCTGGTTGTTTTTCAGAGTCTGAAGCATCTTTCATGCCAATGGGCCTCAAAAGAAGGCCGGGGTAGCGATTCTCATATCAGATAAATTAGATTTTAAACTAAAGTCTGTAGTCAGAGATACAGAAGGACACTACATAATTCTTAGGGACTATCTGCCAAGATGATCTAACAATTGTGAATATCTATGCCCCCAATATGGGAGCACCCAATTACATAAGAAAACTATTAACCAAGATAAAGAGTCATATTGATATGAATACAATAATAGTAGGAGATCTTAATACGCCTCTCTCAGAAATAGACAGATCATCGAAGCAGAAAATTAATATTAATAAAGAAATAAGAGCATTGAATGAAACATTGGACCAGATGGACCTTATAGACATATACAGAACATTCCACCCTAAAACAACAGAATACTCATTCTTCTCAAGTGCACATGGAACCTTCTCCAGAATAGACCACATACTGGGTCACAAAGCAGGACTCAACTGATACCAAAAGACTGACATTATTCCCTGCATATTCTCCGATCACAATGCTTTGACACTGGAACTCAATCACAAGGAAAAGTTCAGAAGGAACTCAAACACCTGGAAGCTAAAGACCACCTTGCTTAAGAATGCTTGGATCAACCAGGAGATCAAAGATGAACTTAAACAATTCATGGAAACCAATGAGAATGAAGACACTTTGGTCCAAAACCTATGGAATACAGCAAAGGCGGTTCTAAGGGGGAAATACATAGCCATCCAAGCCTCCCTCAGAAACACTGAAAAATCCAGAATACACCAGCTGTCTCTACACCTTAAAGAACTGGAGAATCAACAACAAATCAAACCAACTCCACATGCAAGAAGGGAAATAATCAAGATTAGAGCAGAGATCAATGAGGTAGAAACGAGAGATACAGTAGAACGTATCAATGAAACTAGAAGCTGGTTTTTTGAAAGAATCAATAAGATCGATAAACCATTGGCCACACTAATCCAAAAGAAAAGAGAGAAAGCCCAAATTAATAAAATTATGAATGAAAAGGGAGAGATCACAACTAACACCAAGGAAATAGAAACAATCATCAGAAATTATTACCAACAGTTATATGCCAATAAGCTAAGCAACCTAGATGAAATGAATGCATTCCTGGAAAACTACAAACTCCCAAAATTGAACCAGGAAGAAATTGACAACCTGAATAGACCGATATCTAGTAACGAGATTGAAGCAGCGATCAAAAACCTCCCAAAAAACAAGAGCCCAGGACCTGACGGATTCCCTGGGGAATTCTACCAAACTTTCAAAGAAGAAATAACACCAATTCTCCTGAAGCTGTTCCAAAAAATTGAAGCAGAAGGAAAACTTCCAGACTCTTTTTATGAAGCCAGCATTACCCTGATCCCCAAACCAGGCAAAGACCCTACCAAAAAGGAGAATTTCAGACCAATATCACTGATGAATATGGATACAAAGATTCTCAACAAGATCCTAGCAAACAGGATCCAGCAGCACATTAAAAAGATTATCCACCATGACCAGGTGGGATTCATCCCTGGGTTGCAAGGTTGGTTCAACATTCGCAAATCAATCAGTGTGATAGAACAAATCAATAAGAGAAGAGAGAAGAACCACATGGTCCTCTCAATTGATGCAGAAAAAGCATTTGACAAAATCCAGCATCTGTTCCTGATGAAAACTCTTCAAAGTATAGGGATATTAAATCTTTTAACAAAGAAGCTGACATAATAATGTTAAGTCCTCCTAGGAAAACCACATTGTTCAGGCTTTCATCCTATATTACCTTAAAAAGGAAATTTCCTAGGTTAGCTCGTCTTTCTAGTTTTGATCCAAGGTTAAAGAAAAAGTTTGCATATTGAATGCCACCATCTGATGATAGTAGATGTCTGGGGTGAGAAGCTGAAGGTAATGAGAAATACACAAAAAAAATCTTTTCTTTTTTTTTTTAATAGATTTTATTTATTTATTTGACAGACAGAGATCATAAGTAGGCAGAGAGGCAGGCAGAGAGAGAGGAAGGGAAGCAGGCTCCCTGAGAGCCCAATGCAGGGTTCAGTCCCTCCTGGGATCATGACCTGAGCCAAAAGCAGAGGCTTTAACCCACTGAGCCACCCACGTGCCCCCAAAATTCTTTTCTAATCACAGTATTTCCCACATTTTGAGATTTTCATCTTGTCACTAAGTATTTCTTAGATTGCCTCCAGGAGTAAACCTCAAACATGTTTGAAGTCTGGCTGGGCTTAGAAAAGAGCTTGGAAAATCAGCTCCTGCTCCTCAGAAAACGTTGAGCAATGTGTTTGGGGTTGCTTACCACTGCATTCACACACCTGCTGAGCAGTCAGAGCCCAGTTCTGAGCCTTTCCAACAATTCAAGAGGTCCTCAAACCTCTATGCAGATGTGGGAGAACCTTCCCTCACCAAGTTGTGTTCTTCCTCCTCACAGACAGAATCTCGCATGGCGTGGATCCTAGCTCTTTCCATGACAGTCTGGGAATTGAGAAACTGTACCTGTGTGTCATCTTCCACACATGTAACCAACTCCATACATTTCTGTCTCTTTTGTTATTAGTTTCTCTCTTTTAACGGTATTTGTCAACCTTATTTGATCAAGGACATCACCACTTCTTTGTGGCAACAACATACTACTTCCATTTTAGAGTATCTGAGACATTAGAGCATTTTATTGGAAATAAATCTGCTTTAGAGAAGGAGAAGGCTTACCTACTGAAATGCAGGAAAGGTTGTAAACATGTACTTTTAGGTCAAAAATGGGAGAAACTCTCAACTTTCTCTATTAAGAGCCTATTCTTCTACCCTTTTTTCTGAATGTATTTATTGAGGCACTCTGTATTCATTTAACGATTGGGAAAATCTGGTATCATCTCGGGCAATGGATGACTTCTACTGTGTCAGACCTCTCTAATCTCTAGAAGTCTTCTGTGACAACTATTACCTTACTAGCTAGAGCCTGCTCATACTAGACAACTGTGCACGTCTCTTCCCAATTTTGCATTCATCAAAAGCAAGCTGGTAGCACAAATCAACCATGGTAGGAGTTACTATGCCATTGGAATTGACCATTGCTATAAATCAGGTCCTTGCTGCTCTCCTGTCCCTAAGCAGCTTGCTATTTACCAGCATACAACTGTCCCAAAATTATCTCTATGTTCATATTCTGCTCTAATTAAATGTTATGTTTGAGCACAAATAGTAAAAAAGATCAAACAGAAAATGTCCTTTCAAAGCAACTTCTCCATTCTTGAGAAAAGATCAGATGCCCTCTAAGGTTACCCAATTTCTCACTCATCATACTTAACTGTTGGCAATACTGATCCACAGAATCAACAATCTGAAAGCTCACCTGCTTCAGTGTCTCCAAACACTCTGGTGTAAACTCCTTTTACTTCAATATACTTTCTGAAAAGATCTTCTTAGGAATTTGTTGAAACATGGGTTCACTTTTGAATGGATTAATACCATGAAAGAAAATATATTATTATTAAATATTTTAGACATTATACAAAACACAAGAGATATTATGATGACCGCTCATGTATCCATAGCCCAGTTAAAAAAAAATTAGCTGAAGCTTCCTCTTATCCTCTTTTCATTTCTGTGGAGGTAGCTATAATCCTGCATATGATGGTTACAATTTCTATATATTTCTTGATATACTCCTTACCTAATATGTGCTATTCTTTTATCCCTTTAAATATCTGAATAAAAAGTCTCATAACACCTTTTAAACTAGATTTTTTTTTGTTTAGTATTATATTTGTGAAAATTCTCCAAGTACATACAAATGGCTCATATTTAGTCATTTTCATTGCTATATTACATCCAGTTTAAGGATATATATATCACAATTTATCCATTATGTTGACAACACATTTATGCTCTTTTGACTTTTTTGTTTTTTATAAGAAATGTTGCTATGAGCATTTTTGTAGATGTCTCCTTATGCATGTATCTGAGAGTTTCTTGAAAAAGTATAAATAATAGCGAAATTACGGGATAGTGGTGAATGTGCTCCTACAATTTTCTTAAATATCACCAAATTGCTTTCCACAGTGATTATAATAATTTACATCCTACCCAACAGACTATAAGGGTTCTGGTTGCTACACAATCTGCCCTAAATATGCTACTGTTTGACTCAAATTTTGGCTGGTATGATGGATAAGAAATTAACACAATGGTTTAAAGGGTGCCTGGGTGGCTCAGTCAGTTGGGTGTCTGATTCTTGGTTTTGACTCAGGTCATGATCTCAGGGTCGTGAGTTTGAGCCCCACATCAGGCTCTGCATTCTGCACAGACTTCTTCTCTCTCTCTCTTTTCCTCTACCTCTGTCCGCCAGTCCCACTTGTGCTCTATCAGATGAATAAATAAATATTTTTAGAAAAAGAAATTTACAACACGGTTTTAAGTAAAAACGCAGTAAATCAATATATTACTAAACGCAAAGTAGCAAGAGAGACAAAAACTAGAAAAGACAAATGTACCTCAAAAGAGAATGGATAAACAGATAATGGTATACTCATTCAGCAGACTACCACTTAGCACTAAAAAGGAACAAATACAGCTACATGAAAAATACGGATAAATCACAAAATGATTATAGAAATTATCACACTGGTTGGCTCTACTGATTGTGGGCAACTGGCTAACAGGGATACAAATGAGCTTTCTGGGATAATGGAAATCTTCTATATAGTTTGAATACTGTGAACACAGGTGTATGTATTTGTCAAAACTCACCAAGCTGTACATGTAAGATCTGTACATTTTATAGACTGTAAATCATACATCAATTAAAAAGGGAATATTAGAAGGAAATTATCAAAGAAAAAATATTGAAATGAATATTCAGGGCCTCTTCACTACCTCCTTATTTTTTTTAAAGATTTTAATTATTTATTGGACAGACATCACAAGTAGGCAGAGAGGCAGGCAGAAAGAGAGGAAGGGAGTAGGGTCCTCACTGAGCAGAGAGCCCGATGCGGGCCTTGATCCCAGGACCCTGGGATCAAGACCTGAGCTGAAGGCAGAGGCTTTAAACCACTGAGCCACCCAGGCATCCCCCCCCCAACCTCCCTATTAAAAGAAAGAGTCCTTTATTGCTTTGAGCATCTCCCAGGGGTGTCTTTTTATTTTATATTATTTTACACATATAAGTTAATCAGAAGCATGAAAGCAACTGCAAAGATTTAAGGAGAAAGAGTTTGGAGGAGTGAGGTGAAAAACAGAAGGAAGATGAGGAGCAACTGCCTTGCTCCACGTTGTGTAAGAAATTGAAAGAGAGTCTCAGATAAAGAGATTTTAAACACATTTTGAGCAGAGTTAAAAATATAGTCCCTCTTTAATGCTTTTCGAAAGCAGCAGTAAAAATTTAAATTGCCTTCCAATTTCCCTTGGATGTCACGCTGGTGCTTCATCTAAATGTATTCTCTCTGCTGAGATAGACCCAGGAAACAGTGTCTCCTGAGACACACTAGTGTAATATGTTACAATTTAGTACATTTTTATGACTATTCTTAAGACATATAAGATTTAGGCTTTTTTACCAATGATAAATGACATCTACCCACTAATTTTTTAAAATTAATTATACAAGAAAAGTGTGATTTAAAAATATACAAAAAATTAAATGATACATTTTATTTTGGAAATCAAATATATATGGAATATCAAGTATTATGCTGTAAAATGCATACAGAAGCAACTTTCATTATCCAGTGTTAGGAAATTTTGCAATTTGTAATTTTTTTCTCATAATTTTGTGTTTTGTTTTTAGGTGAACTAATAAGAGAGGCCATTTAAAATTATTTCAGTCATGATTTATAAAAATGTTTTGTGAGTTTAGGTAATCATTATTTTCAAAAATGTAAAGATTAAGTTAGAGGTATTTCATCCAGGTGTTTTTTTGCTTTTAATACTACCTCTAAAATGTTAGTTAAGGGGTTGCCTGGGTGGCTCAGTCAGTTAAACCTCTGCCTTCAGCCCAAGTCATGATCTCAGGGTCCTGGGATCCATCTCTGACTCCAACTCCAGCTCCCTGCTCAGCGGGAGGGCTCCTTCTCCCTCTCCCTCCCTGCCCGGCCTCACTCATGTGCTCTCTTTCTCTCAAATAAATAAATAAATAAATCTTTAAAAAAGTATTAGTTAAGATCTTTTTGTTTAGATTTAATATATTTATTTTGGTGAGAGGGACAGAGCTCGGGGGAAGGACAAAGGAAGAAGGAGGCAGAAACACAAGCAGACTCTGCATTGAGTGCGGAGCCCAAGTGGGGCTCACTCTCACAACCCTGTAATCAGACTTGAGCTGAAACCAAGAGTTGTATGCTTAACTGATGGTGCCACCCGGTGCCCCATTGGTTAAGAATTTTGATCAGCTAGATCTAGCAAAGATTACCATGAAACAAAACTTGAGATTTAGTCTTTTGTATGCCTTTCATTATATTTCACTTAAAATCATTGTTCTTTATGCTTCCTGCTTTTAATGAAGGTCTAGTATGGGTACACATTATACAGGTTATGACTAAAATTAAAAGTAGTAAAAAAAAATTAAACCTTCGTGCCCCTCAAAACTACCTTGCTGCTCAGTCAGTTTCAAACTGACTCATACATCCATGAGTGATGCTCAAGGGCCAAATAACACCACTCGCCTGATCTCTACCAGCCCACTCCATGTTCCATTGCAAAGAAAACTTTTTAAAATTTTGTTTCATGAATTGGTGAACATTAGAGAGGTGGAAACGGTTGTCCTGAACCATCTGGAATACTTTGACATAGTATTGGACATTTACAAATCATAGATTGTGAAAAGCTGTTCTGGTTCATGACCTTCATCTTGGGCAAGATCAAATCAGCCCTATAAATAAAATCCCCTACGCAGATTTCCTGAGATTTATAACAGCATAATGTGCAAAGATTATATTGTAAACAGAATTCAAATTAATATATTTTTATATTTTCCTATTGATCAATAAGGATATTAAGGCATGTATGTAGGGTTAACCAGTGAATGGAACAGTTCATTATAAAGTGCACTTCTGAGTATGTATCCAAAAGAACTGAAAATAGGATTGTGAACAGATGTTTGCATTCCATGTTCATTACAGCATCATTCACCGTAGCCAAGAGGTGCAGACAATCTAAATAGCCATCAGAGGATGGATGGATAAAGAAAATGTGGTGTATACATACAATGGGATGTTAACCAGCTTTGGATATGAAGGAAATCCTGTCATACATGACAACATGGAAAACTCTGGTGGATATTATGCTAAGTGATGTAAACCAATCACAGAAGACAAATCTGTATGATGCCACTTGTATGAGGATCTAAAGTAGGTGGTTTTTAAAAAGATTTTATTTATTTCAGAGAAAGAAAGAGCACAAGATCATGAGTGGGGTTGGGGGATGGTACAGAGGGAGAGGGAGAAGCAGGCTCCCTGCTGAATAGGGATCCGCATGTGGAGCTCGATCCTAGGACCCTGAGACGACGACCTGAGACAAAGGCAGCTGCTTCATCAACTGGGTCACCCAGGTGTCTCTAAATTAGTTAAACTCATAGAAATAGAAAAGTAAACTGGTGGTTACCAGGGGCTGGGGAAACTGGGAAGTGGAAAGTTGCTTCTTGCAATGGGTCATACAAGATGAAAAAGTTCTAGAAATCTACTAAACAGCAATGTTTATGTTGTTAACAATTCTGTACTTTTCACCTAAAACTTTGTTAAAATGGTACATTTCATGTTATTTGTTTTTCATCACAATAAAAAGATGCTTAAATATATACAATCAATATGATTTCATGTTCATTATTTAGAGGTGGTTGTTTACATGAGTTTCAGTAGCTGTGGAAAAAAAACAAACACTAGCAAAACAGCTCTGTTTAACATGAGTAGCTTCATGGAAAGTTTGGGATTTCAGGAAAAGCAGGGGTATGTTATGGACAGGTTCCCCAGGAAGCTGGACTCTGAGGCCGACTTGGGAGTTCACGAAGCTGCCCTCGGGGAGTGATCCTGGGATCAACATTACGGGAGTGTGAAGGAAGTGGAACTGGAGAGGGAGAGAGGCTCAGTTCAACAAAGGCAACCACAGCCAGGCCTCTGCCAGGTTGCGGGCAGCTGTAGCTGGCGTCGTCCCAGATAGAGTCAGAGGTCCAGGCCTCTGTACCCTCATATCTACCAGTCTCCGAATGCTGGCAGCCTCTGAGAAGGGGGCAAGACTTTGATCAGGTGACCTTTTTCTGTGGAGAGTAACCACATGGGGGAAGTGGGATAACTCAGAACTGGGGTAGAAGCTTATCAGTCAGGAAGGGGGATCCATGAGCCAAACCAGAACATCTACTAGGCCGAGTCAAGAGGGTGAAGACAGACTATTAAGAAGATGTAGAAAGTGCGATAAGAAGAGGGGAAATGGATGAGTGGGAGGCAAGTAGTAATGTTGCCCCTTTGAAGAACCAAGATGTAGGTTGGGAATCTAAAACTCTATTTCTGAGTCTGAAAAGAAGTTTGCTCAAATGAGAGCTTATACACACGTCTGTATTTAAAGTTGTGGTGTTAGTCAAGGACTTCGGTTTACCTGAATGTGGTTCAGTATGTGTTATAAACCCGATCTATTATTATTTTTGGAGCAGATACCATTACCTATTACTTTAGCGTAACTTTCTGTCTTTAGACCTGCAGCTAAATATTTGTTATTTTTGTGATAATTAACCATCTCCCTGATGTATGTTTTACTTGTATACCCGGTTCTTAATGAAAAATTCTCTTTACCCTCTAATCGCCTCTTGGAGGTTATAATGGAAATTATATACACTTCTTGCTCATACATAAAACATGAAACCTGCAAAAGTAGGTTATTGAAGTATTTTACTTATCTCCTGCATCACCTTTTCAGCTGATGTGGAGTGAGTAGAAATTTAATATACGGATGTTTCTTCCATTTTTATAACCTGATTGCAAATCTAGGTTAGATATACATAAAAGAGAGTTTAAAAGCATTAATTACTGGAATAAACAGTGTACTAAATTGTATTTTGGTCCTGACTCTGCTATTAACTTTGTGTGGGACATTGACTAAGCAGTTTGATGTATCTTGTTCTCATTTATTATTTGGAAGGTACAGTTTTGGATTGCATGCTTTATCATGACACTGCCCAACCACCATTTCATTGTCTGCTGAATGAATAGATAGACAACTTCTATCTATTCACAATATTCTTTTTTTTTCAGAGAAAATGAATTCTTCCTTATTCACTACAGCTCAACATACACAGATCATTTAGGTGCATGAATAACTTTCAATGATTACACCTTCATGTGATTTCATAAACTTAAATTTAGTTCAAAGCTGTAGTAGGATCAATTATGCATGCCTATAAAGTCATTACGTTATAAAGTGTAATAGTTTCATATTTGCCAAAATCGATCAATAATTCCCCAAACCTTCCATTGCTACTGAGGGCAAGAAAAAGTCAAACTCCCTTCCAGGCTCATATTTCTGTTCTCCATTCTCTGTCCCAAATGAAAAGGCAGTTAATGTGTTTCCATGAAGACAAGGGAAGTGGTCCCAGATTTATGTGTGAATTGTTGTGTGTCCTCAAGATTGTCATAGGTCTTTCATCTAGCTGGGCACCTGCTATGGTGTTTACTGTGGTACAGCTGGCTTTCTGGTTATTTTTCACTCTGTGTAGTTACCCCTGCTGCTGTCTGAGGATTGTGAAACTTCTCTGTGCACTCCACTCTCCTGGGTTCTGGAGCTCTGACTTCTGGCTGCTGGTTCTTTGGGAGGCATAATTGACAATCTTCAGGTCATCCTTAACTGTGCATCTCATCCACATCTTCCTGCAGTTGAGAATCCACTGGAGTTCCCATTGCTATCTTTACCTCCCAATCCTTTGCAAGGGATCCCAACATCACCCACCTGTGGGATTCTTTTGCCTTCCTGCATGATTTTTTTGAGAGTCAGCCCATGTATGAGCTGTCTGCTTCTTTCTCTTGGCACATGGGAAACTAGAAATTTCCACCACATTGATTTCAGATCTAAGAGAAATCAGTTTGCTCATCTTTGTCTTCTTCCAACACATTATGCCCATCAGCCATTTCCAGCCTGGTTGACACATTGTCGTATATGTCCCTCTTCTAAGTCATCAGAAAAAATAGCCTAGGGTGTGTTGAGGGGAAAGAAAAGCCTACTGTTCTGAGGTTCCTCAACTTATCTGGTTGCTTTTTAGCAATTTATCCCTTTCATAAGCCTGAACATGACTGTCTAACCTCCTGCACATTCTTATTCCTTCTTTTCCCTCAGGCTCCACCCAGCACCTAGTAAGTCTTTCCTGCTTTTCTTTTTGTCTATCAGGGGCTTCTCCTGTGTCAGTTCTTTCCTCCAACTTTCTGGAGTGTGAGTCATCTCCCACCTACTCTGTGAGTAAGAAAGGTATTTCGGATAGTCTTTGAAGCATGTCATTCCCACTACTAAAGAATGTAGTTAAATCCCTTCAAAGTGAAAGATAAGTTACCGTATCTTGTGTTAGGAGAAGGAAAAAAATGCTTCATTGGCTCCTTTAATTTTGATGGCAATGTTTATCACACTGGGGGCAGGGTGCTGCTCTGAGCCACTTACTGGATGACCCCGTGGGCTGCTGAGCTTAAGTGTGGCCCAGAGAAGCTTCTTCCATAGGTCCTGCAGGGCAAGCAGCTCTGCCATTGGGACCTCTTGAACCAGCAGAATCAATTTTGCTTGAACTTTCTGTAGCTGATTGGATTGTAATGTGGTTCTTCTAGCAAATCCCAGTAGAATTCCTGTGAGGCCTCTAGGGCAGCATGTTTCAAACTGTGTATTGTGACCCATTAGTGAGTTGTGAAATTCATTTAACAGGTCTTGAGCAGCATTTTTAAAAATATGAAAGATGATAGAATTGGAAGGCAAAGTATCAGAGTACATTGCCTGTAGTAAGAGCAACATTTATTAAAACTTGTTTATTTTGCTCAAGATCTTCTGAGCATGTTGCACTGGGTTACAAATTAAAATGCATTTCTTACAGAGTCCTGAGGCCCCAATTTTTGAAAGCCACTTCTTGAAGATATTTGAACAAAATCATGCCTGCCTTGTCAAATAACATGTTTTCTTTCAAGAAACAGCTCTTGGCATGTTATTGGAAACTGGAAGATAGAGCTTGAGTCCCTGGTGTTAACCTTGAGGACCATAGTGTTCTTGGTAAACTGGATGTTTTCTGATCTACCAGTCCACAAAGGACAGCCTGCCCATGCCACTGTATTATGGGATGGGAATGGCATATATGGGATCAGGTACTGCCTGATCCAGAGCACACAACTAAACCATGGGAATAGATTCTTCTCACTCTTAGCATAAAACTTGCTGCCACCTGTTCCGCTGTGGACTGCGGAGTCTCATGGGGAGTTCCATTTGAGCTGTTGGCTGAGGAAAAATAAGAGAATAAATCCCAGCTTACAGAAGGTTCCTCCCTAAATTTTAAAACTGGCTGTAAGTAGATGTGCAACATTACAACCCCAGCAGGTATGACTCTGATGGACAATGCAGAATGAAATTCTTTCCAGAGAAAGGAAAGGAGGTAGAGATTTCTACAGGGATGGCCCATTTTACCTGGAAGAAGAGCCTAAAGTAAAGGTTAACATTATTCCTTAGATTTGTTGTTTGGTTTGGATTATGAAAACTGGGGAGAAAGAAGGTTGGAAGAGATATATGGACGAGGCTCAAGGATGAGGTTATTTATGTTCTATATGAATGCCCACTGCTTAATGGACTGAATGTTTATGTCTTTCCTCCCACACCATTCATATGTTGAAGCCCTAATGTGATGGTATTTGGAGGTGAGGACTTTGGGAGGTAATTATGTCATGAGGATGGAGCTCTCATAACAGAATTAGTGTCCTTGCAAGAAGAGGAAAAGAGCTCTCAATCTGCTGTCTGCCATGAAAGGATACAACAAAAAGACAGTCATCTGCAAATCAAGAAGAGTTACCTCACTAGATATGCAATCTGTTGGCATCTTGATCTTGGACTTCCTATCCTCCAGAACTGTGAGAAATTTCTGTGTATACCCTCTACTCTGTGGCAATTTGTCCTAGCAGTTCTAAAGAGACAGATCTTAATGACCAGGTGCACAATGTCATCTGCTCTGTAGACATCAGCCAATCTCGTTCTCCAACAACCCCAGTCCTTGCTCAGTGATGTTAAGGGGACCAAGACAACAGAAATACAGGGGTTTAAAAATATGGACATTTCCTTACCAAGTCTTATCTGACGATTGGCGGCCCAATTTGCCATCAGCAGAAATAAAATCAGAGCCCACGTGGCAGATGTTATTGATTGCTTACTCAATAGTTATATCCTGAGAGAAGAGAGATATACATAAGAAATAAATACCTACCCTTTCTTCCTTTCTTTTTTTTAAAGATTTTATTTATTTATTTGACAGAGAGAGATCAAGAGCAGACACAGAGGCAGGCGGGGCGGGGGGGGGGCGGAGGGGAAGCAGGCTCCCTGCTGAGCAGAGAGCCCGATGCAGGGCTCTATCCCAGGACCTTGAGATCATGACCTGAGCATAAGGCAGAGGCTTTAACCCACTGAGCCACCCAGGTGCCCCCCCTACCCTTTCTTTCTGCCTTTGGATATCATCACAGAAAATCATGAGGCTCAGAACTGTGGTAACAATTTTAACACATGGAGAAGAGGGCCAAGAGATTCACAGAAAAATTTGACCCAAATACCTGGACATTTTTGAGCTGCTGAATTAACCCTGGATGGCAGTGACATGAGAGGATAAAATCTTTATTATTTAAGCCACTTTTTATTTGGTGTATTAGTGTCATAGGGCTGCTATAACAAAGAACCACAAATTTGGTGGTTTAAAACAAAACAAAACATTTATTCTCTTACAATTCTAGAGGTCAGAATTATAAAATCAATGTTACCAGGCTGAAATCAAGGTATAGGTAAGGTCATACTTCTTCCAGATGCTGTTGGGGAGAATCAGTTTCTTTTCCTAGAATTTTTTTTTTCATTCCTTGACTTTTGCTCCCCTCTCCATCTTTCAAGCCAGCAGTGTAGCATCTCAAATTTCTGTTTCCTCACATTGCCTTCTATCTTTGAGGCTGCATCTCCCTCTGTTTCCCACTTAAAAGAACACTTGATAATTATAGTTAAAGTCCACTTGCAAAATCCAGAATAATCTTCTATGTCAAGATCCTAAACTCGATCATATCTGCAAGGTCCCTTTTCCCATGCCTGGTAACATTCACAGGTTCTAGGGATTAGGACCTGAATATCACTGGGGGCCATTATTCAGCCTACCACATTAAGTATTCATTATCTCAGTCGCATCTGAAAGCTTTCTGATACATATCCCCTTTAATATAGAACCAGCAATTTTCCAGGCTCCATGTTGATTACTTTGGACTCCTTCCATTATGGAAGGAAATAATTTATCCTTTCTGACCGACACTCACATCTTAGATTTGGATTTCCTATCTTTTCTACCATGCTATAAGTACCTTCAGCCTTTAAATACTGACCTAAAAACTTCATCATAGCACCAAATATAACATTGCTTCTGACCAAAAAACTCAGAAGAAAGAGAAGAAGAAAGGAGGAAGGAGGAAGGAGGGAGGAGGAAGAAGGGGGAAGAAGAAGATAGAAGGAAGAGAAGGAAGAGGTGGGGGTAGACGGGGGGGAGAGGGAGGAGGAGGAAAAGGGATGGTCAAGACTCATTGGATTCACTAGTCTTCTCAGGTCCTTTGACAGTCAGAAGCTTCCAGTCTTCCAGAACAAAGGAAAGGATTATTGTGACCTAGTTATAACCAAGCTGAGGTACTATTTTTGTAAGATTCAGTATGAACCAGAAGCTAATATATATCGCTCATTCTCCCATTGCCAGAATATATTAATTCTGAGAATAGTGTGTAGAAATAAAGGTGGCAATTCTCATATTTGTATAAGCATACAAAGAGTTGTTTCTGCCCCCTGACTTGGAGACATATATGATTGGAGATTGTAAAGCCTAAGGAATAAATGCCCTCATCATGAGACACAATAGTTTCTTCATGTTGAGACTGGCCAGATCAGGCTTTTCAGACACTGGAGATATATATATGGAAAGAAAGGAAAAAAAAAAAAGAAAGGGTGGTATTTTCTGGGATGATTTATCCTATCAATGGGAAATGGGATATGCAACTATATTTATTTACTTGTTATGTAATATGTATTTGTATATTGTTTTATGCACACCCTCCCAACATTTGTGATTGTCATGCAATTTAAGCCATACATCAAAGAGTATCAAAAGAAAATTGTCCCTAAACTAGGCAAAAATTGTAGTGTTCCAAGCATCCTGAAGATGAATAGACTTGGGGAAATGATAACACCGACCCACAGATTCTATGGAAGTTACAGTTTGGGCTGATAAGTTCAAGGGGCAAATTTGCAGCAAAGCATTAAGAGGAGCTATTAGGCTAGAGAATGCTCAGTGATCCTTGGACCTACCTGGGGTCTTCATTGGAGAAGATGTGGTGAGGAAACAGGTCATCATTAAACACAAATATGAACTTTAACCAGTAATAATTTCTGCATAATCACATTGTTTAGTGGATATACTCTCAAGCTAAAATTTACTTGTACAATTACATCATATATTAAATCACAGTTCAGCTATTTGGGGGGAAATTTGAAAATACTTTATAAATTAGAAGTTCCACAATCACTCAAATACATTTGCCAGAAGTTGTATCCCGTTCAAGTTTTATATTTATTTTACATATCTATTGCATATTAAATGTTTATTATATAATATGTTCATTATATATTACCTAGTATATACTCTCCCTACACTTTGGAATTGACAACATGAAGGGAAAGAGGAAGTATACATGAAACCTAAAGAAATAGAGCAGAATAATAATTACAGACACACCATAGATGGATATTCTACTGGTAGATGTAAGAAAAAGTGAGGTTGGTTGGGAAAAGTTTTTCAAAAGATGTAAGACTTGCACTGCTTTTTAAAGGAACAGAGGGAGGCAAGATAGCAAGCAGAATGGAAAAACTGTTTCAGGTAGTCTGGGGTTTAGAGGAAGGCTAAGGTGGATACAGAGAAGAGTGAGAAATGTGGACAGAAGACCCACAACAGGTCGGCTGGCGATAAAGTTGTTTTTGGGTTAGAAAAATGATAGACACCAGAACATACAGATAAGGTGAGAAATATTGGCAGAGGTAAGTAAATGCAATAATAAGTCTCTGATACAAAAGAAGTTCCTATTTGACTCAATGATTTAAATGATAAGAAATTGTCTAGAGGGTTTTAAATAGCAAATATTAATGTAAAAGAAAAATTTGAATTATTATGCTAACAGACTATTCTCGAACCATATATTGGTAAAATTATACTGCAATGATATAAGCAATAGGCAGACTACGTTTATTCAATGTATATACGGTGAGCCTGGTGGTGGGTATTACGGAGGGCACGTATTGCATGGAGCACTGGGTGTGGTGCATAAACAATGAATGCTGGAACACTGAGAAAATAAAAGAAAATGAAAAAAGAAAATAAAACCTCTGAAAAAGATAAATAATATTTTATTTCTTTTGATCCTTCCATATAATAAGAAGTTATGCCATGTGTAAATACTCCATATTCAAATGAAGATAACATCAAAGTGATATGTTGATGTGTAACATTTTTACAATCTTTAAACTGGTTTGTCTTTAGAAGCTTGCTTGACTTTACTGGCTTTGTATCTATTTAGAATTTTCAGTTATTTGTCATTTTTTCTGTGCTTCATTAAAGTTGGCAATTTTGGGGTGCCTGAGTGGCACAACGGGTTAAATGTCCAACTCTTGATTTTGGCTCAGGTTATGACCTCAGGATCATGACAGTGAGCCCCACCTTGGGGTCTGCCCTGGGCATGGAGCATGCTTAGGATTCTCACTTCCTCTTCCCCTCCCCCAGCTCTCTCACTCTCTTCCCTCCCCTCAAAAAAAAGAGCTTGTGATTTCTTCACACTAACTTTTCCCATTATTCCATTTTTCCATTATTCCAATATTCTTTGAGGAAAGGACATTTTATGCTTCTCAGAAAATGCAAATCCTAACCTAAAAAGCTATATTTTATGTCTTGAAACTCTATAACTGGCATTGTACATTTCAATAAAATGGACAAAAGTGACTTTTTATTGCTATTACATACTTCCCTTCTAATAGCATTAGTTCCATTATTTTCAAGCAAATAACAAAAGAAAAATGTATCAGTGGGTCTGTTAAGGTCTATACTATCTATATACTTGAATATCATACTTTCTTCTGCATTTTTGTAATTGTAATTGATGAAAATTAATTTTAGAAATCTTTTATATACAAAACAACTGCTTTTTAAACTAATCACATGAAATATTTTCATCAGCATCACTCTGGCTTGCCTGATGTATAGACAGATTGATTTAAAAACATCAGAAAACTTCTTACCTAATTACATATTTAGTCAATGGACCATGAGAGCTCCAACTCATTCTAGTTTATTGAGTAAATAGGCACATATTCATGATGGAATTCTTCTACTCTCTTGGGTAAAAGTCTATTTTAGAATTTGTCCAAAAAATGCACTTATATAATTGTAACACAATTATAATCTTAAAAGGCAGTTTGGCATTAAAACCAAAAAGAGATTAGAGAGTTAGTGCTTGAATACCAGGGCAAGATCATTTTAAATTAATAAGGAATTTTACTTTTTCTAGGAATAATCCCTTGAATAACCTAGTTTGTAAAGAATTATTACAAATTGTTCCCTACATTTATTCTTCCACCATTATCATTCATGAAGAAAAAAGAACACATTTTAAAAACAACAATACCTCAGGCCCGTGAGTGTCTCAGTCGGTTGGGCATCAGATTCTTGATTTCAGCTCAGGTCATGATCTCAGGATGGTGAGATGGAGCCTCCAGATGGAGTCCTGTGTGAGGCTCCTTGCTGGTACATGGAGCCTGCATCAGATTCTCTTTCTCCTACTCCCTCTGCCCTCCCTCCTACCACTTGCGCTCTGTCTCTCTCTAACTCTCTCTCTCTCTCTCTAAAAAAAAAAGCAACCATACCTCAGGGGATAATATAAATGCATTTTTATTAATGAGGAATTATTAAAACTATAACCATCTTACTTCTAAACTTAATCCTCAAAGAAAGTGAAAAAGCAGAAAGAGGCCAAATGTTTCCCTAAGCTCTTTGGTCACACAAGTTTGATTTTATTTGACTCTTAGAGAAGCTCCTTTGTTGGATTTACCAGTCATGTTTAAATAACAAGCTCCCAAGTTCTCAGGGTGAGGGTCAAGTAATATGTTTCTAATTTCAGGAGTAGTTCCCCTCAGATTTATCCCCAATCCACCAACACTATATATTTCTATAATAAACTTGGCTAAGAGTATTATTCCACCTAAATATGGAGCCATCTTTGATGTCCATAAAGCTCCTTTTGAATGCTATCAGACCTGCGTGAGGGTAGAGGATGAATGGGATTTGGGGGAAAAATGATAATCTGACCCTCGGGTTTTCTATTAAAAAATAAAATAAAATGCAGCATTTCTGTGCTTTGTGAAAACGATGTTGCTATGGAGACCGCCTTTATGAATCCTAATGAAATTGATGTGAGCAACATTCATCTGATTTTGACTGCCTATGAATTAAGGCTGCTTCTCACTCTCTAAACCTTTTTATTCTTTGTTGAATATGCATCTCTAGGGCAGGAGAGCAAGGCATGTAAATCTATGGGACAGTCGTCTTTTTCCATAACAAAATAGGAAATATGGAGATAAGATACTGGTATTTTCAAGGAAAGGATGCATTCACACATCGTAATTGAAAATACACATAAAAATAGCTTTTTGTACTCGCTCTGCACATGGGGTAAAAGGAGAAAAAGCTAAGAGTTAGAAAATTATTTTTTTGTGTTTTTTTACAACTTTTTATGTGGAAATACTGCATAAATAATAGCATGCTAATTTTATCTGTTGATTTACAAGAAATCTGTTGATTTACATACACTGAGTTGAGCTTTCTTAATAATTTTTTTCTTTAAATTTTATAATAATAACAGATGTCCTGTTATTTGCTTCCATAAACAAACACCAACTTCTTTTTCTAAATGTTATTGCAACCCAGGTTGCATTATTTAGGAAGACGAGAACAAAACTCAACCTGGAATCTTCGCAAACCAAACCAAAATGAAAACCTGTATCTTCAATGTCAAGACACTTATGACCAAGCTGAGGAAGAGAAAACCATGGTTTCCATGGTTAGGAGTTTAATATAGTGTTATACTTTAATTTATGCAGTGTTCATTTTTAAATATATGATCCTTTATAAGGGTGGCAATTTGATTAATATAGAAATAGCACTTTGAGCATTTTCTCCTCTAAGCCCGGAAAGCATCTTGTATCCTTCTTAGAAGGCTGGCCCATGACGGTAGTGATTTGCTCTTTTTGCCTCTGTCGTTTGTGGACTGTAGGATGTCCGACGTGATGCTAGACCTGTGCCCCCTTGTCTTTCTTTCCTAGCCCTCTGCATAGTGTTTGGAAACTGGGAGGCACTCGGTCTTAATTGAACAAACACAAATCAGATCCCTGCCAAGTATTTGGTGAATTCTTCTTAAGTTCTTTTTGAAAGTCTCTTTAAAATGTTTGCTTCTGATGTTTGGTGGAATATAAATCTTGAACTTGGAGGTTCTTTCCTTATTCAGAGAAAGGATTTACATTCCTGGTGAGACTGCATCCATTTTCTACAAGATTGGATAAGTATTAGGAGAACATCTCTCTTAAGTTTTGCTTCAGTAGGAAATGTATAAGGAGGAAAAAAAAATCAAAACAAGCAAAAACCCATGTTGGGGGTACAGAAAATTTCTCTGACTTTTATATAACTGCCCATGCTCCGGGACATATGCATTCAAGTATACGTACTGCTTATCTTCAGATAAATTAAAATGACCAGAAAATCTTTTTGAAAAAGTGGGGGAGGATGTAAATTGTTTTCAAGTGGAGCTTCATTCAATATAAGATTGCTGATGTCTTCAAGTTCCTCTCCCTAGGGATTTATAAGAAGACTTATCCTCTTTTTCAGCATTTTCTTATGTCTTTTTAAAAAAAGATTTTATTTATTTATTTATTTGAGAGAGAGAGAGAGAGGGAGAGGGAGAGCATGAAAGGGAAGAAGGTTAGAGGGAGAAGCAGACTCCCCATGAAGCTGGAAGCCCTATGTGGGATTTGATTCTGGGACTCCAGGATCATGACCTGAGCGGAAGGTGGTTGCCTAACCAACTGAGCCACCCAGGTGCTCTCTTAATGCATTTCTATACTCTGTTTCTTCCCAGCACAGACTCCCTAGAGTTTGGCTCAAATCCATTCCCCCATCACCCTGAATTCTCTGTTTTCTCATTTTTCTGTTTTGCCTTTTTAATTTTTCTTTTTACTGCACACATGCTGATATCCTCAGGATCTGCCATCATGATTCTCCCAAAGCTGCTCAAACTTAATTCATCATCTTCTTTGCCTGCAATCTCTCCCACTCTCCCTCTTTTATCTGCACTCCAGATATGAAGCTCTCTATCCACCAGCCACTTGAGTATGAAATCCAAGAATCATGTTCACCTTAGCATTTTCCCTTAACTCCAAGTCCTCCCAACTTTACTTCCTAAATATTCCTACGGTCTTGCCTTAACTCACCATCTCATTGAGATTCTCATTGTCTCTCTCACCTGAACTTTTATAATAATTCCTTAATTGGTCTCCCATTTTTCAGGCTTGACCTTTTTGAAATCCATCCACCAACCAGAAAACGCTATCCCAAATAAATCTGACCTTTTAAAAAATCCATCTAGAGATGCTCTTTCTCTGCCCCTATCATATGAAGTCCCCATGACCTGGCCCTTGCCCATCTCAGGAGCTTCATTGCCTTAATTTGTGCCTGACATTTAATTCCTTGCACTTGTTACCCAACTTGAGGATTTATATTTCTCAAGCATATATGTTTAGCCTGTTCCTTCTGCCTGAAACATCTTTCTCTATTTAAAAAATTCTGGCTTATTATTTATCCTTCGATACTTAACTAAGTTGTTGCTTTCTTTATGAGACCTTCCATTTATCACTTTGTTGGATTGTTTCCCTGCCCTGGGGAATTCTTATATCTTATCTTTTATTTATTAATTCATAGGTCTTATTTATTAGATTATATTACAATTATATTTTACTTGTGTCTTCCCTACTAGATATTTGGATTTCTTGCCCCAGACTATTCCTTATTTAATTATCGCAATGCTTAACACAGTGCAGGAGTTAAACAAATGTTAAACTGAACAGGGTTTAAAGAAGGAAAAAAAATGTTTGGTTAATACTTATCATATCTGTTAGGGTTTTGTGCAAGAAAACACATAGTAGACAAAAAAGTCTACTCTTTTGGAATGTGTATCTTACTGCTTGCCATTCTCTTAGATGCTACATATAAAATGTTAATTAAGCTTTTATCGCCACCATAAAGCTGGGAGAGATACTCATTGCTACCATTTTGGAGCTCAGGGGGAAATATTGTAGTATCACACACTTGATAAGGGGCAACTTTGAAATGTATACAGAGATAAATTCTCATGAATCTGGTCTCAAGTGGGGAAATAGGATCTTGTGCTCAAGCTTTAAGCTGAGGTAGGCATGCATTTTCCAGGAGGGGTGTGTGTGTGTGTGTGTATGTGTGTGGCTTGTGCTCATTGTGCTGGTTCCCTTATTTCTTTACCTAACAGAGTTTGAAAATTAAAACGTATTTCCCCTCCTCCAAAGGTAAGCTTCCTGAATATTGCTATAATGTGTAGAAAAGTGGTCAACAGGGATCATGCAAAACACCAAGCTGAATTGGCATGTGCTTCTGTGGTCATTTAAATAATTTCTACATGACTGATTATTCTCCCTTGGAAGTTTGCTCTGATGACCTTGGATTAATGACCTTTTATGCTCATTAAAGCCCTAGGTAAAAAATATCTGGCAGGTTTAGAACCTGGAAACCTCTAGAAAGAAGAGGATACTGTGCCAATTATCCTGCTCTTTCTATCTTAAATAGAATAAATATTTTAATTTTTCATGGCCTCTCTATAGCATAATGCATAATACAAAAGGATAATCATGATTTTATATGCTACACTTGCAAAATGTGTATTTTCATTCTGAAAAACAATCATAGTCCTGTCTATTGGAAATAACGGACATTTTCTATAGTGCATTTTTCTTATCAATTTTGTATTTATATTCTATGCAATTGTACTACTACATAGAAAATGATGCAGAAATCATTATAGAAGCAAACGGAATGCTAATGACATGGAAGTAATTCAGATCATCTCCTGTTAAAATTTTATCAGTAAGCATTCAACGGCATACCAAATTTTGGTAATGCTTTATGTTTGAGGACTTTGATTTTTTTAAGACTTCAAAATAAAATTGAGAAGTGCAATGTATATATGTGAAAATTTCCTTTCTGCCTCAGTCTTAGAGAGAAGTCACCAGTCCAATAAATTTGTTCAGTGGTTGCCCATGTGGTCATGCTGTCCTGAAGTTGTAAGATAAAATCAGAAGGCTTTATCTCATAAAATACTAATCTTGCAATGATAATTTCAACTTTAGGAGAGTCCGATTATAGTATGACAATTATCCATATGGAAATGTATATAGCTCTAGTTCATGTTATTTATTTATTTACTTAATTAATTTTTTAAAGATTTTATTTACTTGTCAGAGAGAGAGAGAGGAAGAGAAAGAGCACAAGCAGGGTGAATGGCAGAGGAAAAAGGAGAAGCAGGCTCCCTGCTGAGCAAGGAACCCCATGGAGGGCTCCATCCTAAGACCCTGGGGTCACAACCTGAGCCCAAGGCAGAGGCTTAACAGACTGAGCCACCCAGGTGTTCCTTCTATTTCATGTTTTTTTGTTTGTTTGTTTAGTTTTGTTTTTAAATAATTTGTTTATTTGACAGAGAGAGAGATCACAAGTAGGCAGAGAGGCAGGCAGAGTAGGAGAGAAAACAGGCTCCCTGCTGAGCAGAGAACCCCATGCTGGGCTCCATCCCAGGACCCTGAGACCATGACTTGAGCCAAAGGCAAAGGTTTAACCCACTGAGCCACCCAGGCACCCCTAGTTCATGTTTTTAACTGTTGTTTTCCATTACTTCCTTTTTTTAATTTTTTACTTATTTTTTTAAAATTTCTTTTCAGTGTTCCAGAATATTCATTGTTTATGCACTACACCCAGTGCTCCATACAATACGTGCCTCCAACAATGCCCACCACCAGGCTCACCCAACCTCCCACCTCCCCCTCCCCAAAACCCTCAGTTAGTTCCTCAGAGTCCACAGTCTCTCATGGTTTGTCTCCCCCCTCCAATTTCCCCCAACTCCCTTACTTCTATGTGTGAATATACCACTACTTCTTTATCCCTTCATGTGCCAGTGAACTGTTCAGGGTTTTAAAATTTTGTTTTGTTTTGTTTTCTCTGCTAGAAACAATGAGACAATGAACAATCTCATCATAATCCTTGCACATAAATGTCACAGCTCCTCTAGGTCACACACCTTAAAGTAGAATTGTTAGGTCAAAGGGTAGGGTATATGTACGTTCAAATATGACCAGATATTGCCAAATGGTTTTTCCAAGTTGCTTGGGGCTATTTGTATTACCATCAACAGTGTAGGAGGGGTTCAGTTACTCCACAGTCTTGTGTAGTTGTGATGGTTAGATTTTTTTTTCTTTTTAATTTTGGTTACCGGACTAGGTTAAATGTTACCTCAGTGTTGCTTAGGGTTTTTTTTCTCAATTTTATAAAATTGGGCACATTCTCACACACACAAATTGGAATTTTTTTTCATATCCATTAATTATGTCTCTGTTGGGTTCTTTGTAACTTTCTAATTGATTTATCTAACGGTCTTCAATTTTTTTTTTTTCTTCAAATGTTGAATCATGTGCACTAAATAGATGATTTTCATGCCAGGGGCTTGCAGTTTTGTTGTTGTTGTTGTTGTTTTGTTTTGTTGTGAGAGAGACAGAGAGAAAGAGGTCGGGGGAGAGGCTTCCAAGCAGGTTCCAGGAGCAGCATGGAGCCCGAAACAAGGCTTGATTCCACCATCCTGAGGTAATGCCCTGAGCCTAAAACAAGAGTAAGACACTTAACTGACTGAGCCACCCAGGTCCAACCTGCATTTTGCTTTTTACATGGTGTCTTCTGACAGATTTTAATGTAGTCTAAGTTATTCATTTATTGTGCATACTTTGTCTTTCCTTTTTTTAATAGAAAAATTTACCATAGCTTGGCTTCAAATACATATAGTCTTTCATATTTTCTTTTAGATTTTTCATAAATTATTGCTTTTTCACTTTAAGTTTTAACCTTCTGGAAGTGTATGTGTGTGTATGTGTGTACATGTGCGTGTATGCACAGGCATACATTTGTGAAAGTGTTACAGGGATTTATTGTGTTCCACCTGAGTAATCAATTGTCCTACTGCCATTTAATGAATGGTCCCATTACTTCCTCCTCGCTTGTAATTTTAATGCTATCTCTGCTTTGCATCAAATTATAATATTCATATCAGCCTGTTTTTTTCCCCCTGGATCTCTATTTTGTGTAACTGGTCTGTTTGTTTACTCCTACATGAAAACTGTATTGTCTTTATTAGTTTAGTTTTATAATGAGCATTGGTATTCGTAGGGAAACATGCTCTCCACCAAATAAAATTAAAGTATTTCTTCAAAATTATCTTGGATATATTTGACTCTTTGTTCTTCTGAATATATTTTTAAATAAGCTTGTTAAATTAATCTAAAATCATGTTCAAACTTTTATTGTAATTACATTCAATTTACCCATAATTTAATGATTTGACATCTTTATGCTCTTATATCTTCTTATCCATGACTATATGTTCCCTTTGAATTTACGAGGTTTTAAAAATGTTTTTTAATGAAGTTTTATTTTATTCTCATATAGTTTTACACAGACTTTGGTAGTTTTTAATAAAGTTTTATATTATTTTCCATATAGTTTTATTACAGATTTTGGTACATATTTATAGAAAATATTATTTGTTGCAATTGTGAAACAGCTTTACATTTTTTATTGATTATTAATTAATAGGGAAATGAGTAATTTTTATGTTAGATTCTTATGTTTAACAAACTCACTGATTCTTATCACTTCTAATAATGTTTTTATTTGTTTTAGCTTTTCTATGTGCCTAGTGATATCATTTGTGAGATTGATTTCTCCCATCTAATTCGTATTTCTTTATCTTGTCTTACGACTCAAGCTGACATTGGTAAAATATAACTTACAAACAGTAGAATGTATAACTGCTCGGTCAGATTTGAAAAGTTTTATTTCTCCAAGAAAATTTGCAATTCATTTAGAATTCCAAATTCATTAACGTATGATTTTTGTCAGAGTGTATTTCTACTCCTGTTACTGTTTGTGACTTTGCTCTTATTCTCTTAATAAGTTTTGTAGATGTTTATCTATGTAGGAGTTTTTTCAAATAAATAGGTTTTGGATTTGTATACTGAGTTCATTTTATATTTTTCTCCTTTATTTAAAAAAATTTTATGCCATTATTCATAGGTAGAGTTTCTTTGTTCTGTTTGTAATTTCTTTAGTTATGCCTTTGCTGACAATGTTCTGTGTTTCCTTTTTATATGAAATAATTTATTACTATAAATTTCTAAGAACTGAGTTACTTAAATTCTAAAAACTTTTATGTGACTATTGTCATCATTTTCAGTGTTAAGTGTGTTATAATGGCCACAGTGATTATTCACCTCTAACATTATATATGTATTGGGGTAACTGGGTGGCTCAGTTGGTTAAGCATCTGACTTTCGATTTCTGCTCAGGTCATGATCTCAGGGTCCTGGAACAGAGCCCTGTGTTGGGCTTCCCACTCAGCAAGGAGTCTGTTTGAGATTCTCTCCCTGCCCCTCTCTCTCTCTTCCCTTTGCCCAGCTCTGCCTCTCTTTCAAATAAATAAATCTTTAAAAAGATTTAAAGTTACATAGTTAAATTTATTTAAAGTTAACATACATAAAGTTATATATGTATGTGTTCTGTAATTTCAAATGTTTACATTTTCTCAGATTATCCTTTTATGTTATTAATTTTAATTTAATCTCATATTCTATGTGATGGCAATATTCTTCCTTTTTTAAAAATAAGCTTTGAGTTCCAAAATGTGGTCAATTTCAGAATTTCACATATATTCTGTAATTATAATACACAACCATCTGTATATGACCAATTGATAAAGTTTGTTAGCTATGTTGTTTAAATCTTCTGTGTCTTTACTAGTATCTTGTCTGCCTGATTTATTAATTGCTGGGATATTGTGTAAAACTGTCATTATGTGAATTGTCATTTTCTTGCTCATTCTGTAAAAATTTGTTAGCGGCATTTTTTTATTTTTTATTTTATTATTATTTTTTAAATTTATTTTTTATTTATTTTTTTTTTTTAATTCAATTTATTTTTCAGTGTAACAGTATTCATTGTTTTTGCACAACACCCAGTGCTCCATGCAAAACGTGCCCTCCCTATTACCCACCACCTGTTCCTCCAAACTCCCACCCCGCCCCTTCAAAACCCTCAGGTTGTTTTTTCAGAGTCCATAGTCTCATATGGTTCGCCTCCCCTTCCAATTTCCCTCAACTTCCTTCTCCTCTCCATCTCCCAATTTCCTTCATGTCATTTGTTATGCTCCACAAATAAGTGAAACCATATGATATGTGAGTGTTAGCGGCATTTTAAAGGCCACTTCAGTATGTGTATGTAAGTTTATAGCTGTTATTTGTTCTTGGATATATTCTTTTTATTGTTGTGGAGTAACATTTTTACTCTATTGATTTATAGTTATTACATATTTTAGCTTGTCTGATGATAAAGGCAAACTATGATTCTTTTTAACCTTAAATTTTATTCATTTATTTATGTATATATTTATTTATTATGTTGAGTTAGTCACCATACAGTACATCATTAGCTTTTGATGTGGTGTTCCATTATTCATTGTGTAGAATACCCATTGCTCCATACAATAGGTGCCCTCCTTAATACCCATCACTGGGCTAACCCATCCCCTCTAAAACCCTCAGTTTGTTTCTTGGAGTCCATAGGCTTTCATGGTTCATCTCACACTTGGATTCCCCCCTTCATTTTTCCTTTCCTTCTCCTAATATGCTCCATGCTATTCCTTATGTTCTACAAATAAGTGAAACCATATGATAATTAACTTTCTCTGTTTGACTTATTCACTTAGCATAATCTCCAGTTCCATCCATGTTGATGATGAAAGTTGGGTATTCATCCTTTCTGATAGCTGAGTAATATTCCATTGTATATATAGACCACATCTTCTTCTTTTTTTTTTTTTTAAAGATTTTATTTATTTATTTGACAGACATCACAAGTAGGCAGAGAGGCAGGCAGAGAGAGAGGAAGGGAGCAGGCTCCTCACTGAGCAGAGAGCCCGATGTGGGGCTCGATCCCAGGACCCTGGGATCATGACCTGAGCCAAAGTCAGAAGCTTTAACCCACTGAGCCACCCAGGCACCCTGGACCACATCTTCTTTATCCATTCGTCTGTTGAAGGGCATCTCAGCTCTTTCCACAGTTTGGCTATTGTGCTATGTTATTAAATTTTAAATGAGGACTTCATAAATAGAATACAGTTGGGTTTTTGAATCATGCTTATAAATATTTACCTTTTTAAAAGCTATTTAGCCCATTTATATTGTATTTACATTATATTATAATTGTATAATCCATAACTGTAATTTACATTACATTATAATGTCTCACATATTTGTATTTCTTTCTACCATCTGACTTTGTTCTTTCTGTATGCCTGATTTTCCATTCTTTTATTATTTTTTTTACCCTTCCATTGAATTAGTAAAATTTCTTTATCCCTTGCTTTTTCTTAATTTGTCATGTAAAACTTATATGCATTTCTCAATTTTAGGAGCAAGTCTTCAATTTTTAACTTGTGTATCTGGCTTAAAATAATAAAGTTTGTTACAATCTGTACCTTTTTAAAATAATTTAAATACCTTAGATTGCTTTCATTCTGAGAACTCTCTCCTTTTGTGAGGCCATTTTCATTTCTGTAATATAAGTCTAATTTCATCTCTAACTTTGGGACTTTCTCTCATAAGTGTGGAGATATGATATAGTGGTACCATGTTCCCGCTATGTTCAGATTACATGAGAAAAATAAAATTACATACACATAGACACATGTATAAAAGATAAAAAATTATTTTTTGAAAATAAATTTGAAACTCATATGAAATATATGCTTTTAAAGAAAAATGCAAGTTACCAATATTAAGAACAGAATGGAGAAAAAAAATAACTAAGGAAATGAAAGAAAATCAGATACTTGTCAAGGAGCTAATACACACTTCAAAAAAAGAATAAGACCAGCTAGTTTCAAAAGACTATTGTTTCTTAGCAATAAGGAAAAGATCCTTCTAAATCTAGTAAAACTATTCAGGAACATAGAGAAAGAAGGAAAGCTTCTCAATTCTTTCATTTAATCAATATGTTGGTTTCTTCTTTTCCTGGAGTCTACATTTATGATAGTCATTTTATGTGTTTTTTATGCACATTAATTTGAGAAACACTTCTATGAACTGTAGATTCATATGTTTGATTGTACAAAAAATCATTTTTTATGGCAAAAACAGGCAAAAAATCATTTAAGAGTGTAAATGTGAGCAATGAAATAGGGAAATTATTTGTATCTAACATGATAAAGAAACAGTGAAATTGATTAGCTCACAAGGAGCTCACAGAAATCAATATGAAAAAGACCAGCAACTCCATAAATTCCAGCACAGAATAAATAAACAGTTCAAAACAAAGACATATGAAACCTATTGACACTAGCAAAGATGTTCAAATTCACTAATGATTTTTTAAAATGAAAAGTTAAAAAGGACATACCATTCTTTACCTGTTAAAGTGGAGAGATTAAAGTAGTTTTTATTACCTACTCTTGTCAAGAAGGAAGGTGGGAAATGGCCATAGAATAGTGCAGGCTTTTTAGAAAAATATTAGGTAATATTTTTCCAAAATAAATATGAACATGGCTTTTGATTCAATTATTTCACTTTGGGAAAATTACAACTTTTGCACAAGTGTAGATACAAAGTTATTCAATTAAATATTTTATAAAAGTGTTAAAAATGGAAGAAGCCCAAGTATCCATTAATAGGGATCAATTAAATAAATTATGGCATATCTTGTTAATAGAATAAAGACAACCATAAGAAGAATAAATCATCCATGACTTTGAGGGTGCCTGGGTGGCTCAGTTGGTTAAGCGACTGCCTTTGCCTCAGGTCATGATCCTAGAGTCCCAGAATCAAGTACCACATCAGGCTTCCTGCTCAGCAGGGAGTCTGCTTCTCCTGCTGACCTCTCTCTCATTCTTTCTCTCTCTCTCAAATAAATAAATAAATAAATCTTAAAAAAAAATCTTTAAAAAAATTAAAAAATCATCCATGACTTTGAAAAAATATTCATATCTAAAAATTACATGGAAAAAGGCTAAGTCCTCAAGTGTAATTCTACTTTCACTTTTCTGTGTCTTTACAATATGCAGGTATATTTTGTTAATGGGAGGAAGAACACACAAATATTAAAAGCAGTTACTAGTTTATGTTTTTAATTTTTTATTATTTTTATTTTTATTATTTTTGAGGATTTTATTTATTTATTTGGTAGAGGAATAGAGAGTGAGATAGAGCATGAGCAGGGGGTGGGGCAGAGGGAGAAGCAGACTCCTCGACCCTGCCATCATGACCTGATCCGAAGACAGATGCTTAAGGGACTGAGCCACCCAGATGCCCCAATAGCAGTTACTAGGTTAGAAATGGGGTGAGAGAGTTGGGAAAAACAGTCACTTAACCACTTTTTTAAAGGTTTATTTATTATTTTTTAAGACTTTTTTTTTTTTTTTTTTTAATCTCCACAGAGGGTTCAAACTCACCACTGTAAGATCAAGAGTCACAGGCTCTCTCAACTGAGCCAGCCAGGCACCCTACCATCTTTTATATAGCTCTACAGTTTGATTTTCTTTCTTTCTTTTTTTTTAATGGCCAGAATAGATTACTTTTCTAATTACAAGTTTTAAAAGTGTGGATGTAAGGAGGATTAAGGCAGAGCAAAATTGGTTGGGTGCGTTTAGGCCAGTTGTGCAGCTCCTCTATCTACGAGTCCAGGTGAAGACTATTGAGCAGTGGGAGAACAGCTGAAGTTTTCTGAGTCGGAAAGTTGTGTGCTCAATGCTGTTGTGTTGGTGTGCTATAGACTGAAAGTTTGTGTCCCTCCAAAATTCATGTGTTGAAATCTAACCCCTGCTGGGATGGGGCCTTCCAGAAGGAGCAGAGCCCTAATGAATGGGCTTAGTGCCCTTATAAAAGAGATCCTGTAGAGATCCCTCACCCCTTTTGCTATATAAGATCACAGCAAATAGATGGTCATCTCTGAACCAGGACATGGGCCCTCACCAGAGAAGGAATCTGTGAGAGCCTTGATCTTGGACTTCTGGCCTTCAGAACTGTAAGTAGATTTCTGTTGTTTTGAAGCCCCCCAGTCTGTGTTATTTTGTCATCTCTGGCCCACTTGACTAAGACATAGTGTTCAGCAAGATTAATACTGCACCCCTAGGAGCATTAGGGGAGTGGAGGCCAGATAGAAGGTTTTTCAAAGTAATCCAAGGGAAATAAAAACTGTACTTGAAGTAGGGAACCACCTTGGGAACGGACAGAAGGGAATGAAACCAAAAGTGTGGTTATAGGAAATAACAGCTTACTGAATGTTGGGAGAGGAACAGAGAGGAACACCGTATGGATACTTCAGAATGGACCTAGCAAGGCTGAAAGAGGGTCAGAATGGAATTTATTTTACTGTCTTAAGATGTTAGTTTTTTTTTTAATGCACTTTTCATTGACATATTTTTCTTTAAACACAAAAACTCGATAAGCATGACTCATGGTCTTTCTTTTCATAATTTTTTCTTTTGATATCTACTTTCATAAGATGTATCTCTTGCAAGTCTTGTTAACAGAGCAGTATCAGCGGTGAGCAAAACTTTTAATATCCTAAATCAAGAGCAAAGAGTAAGGAACTCCCCCCCCCATTTATCTTGAGGTTGATAGGGTTGAAATGATTACCATACTCTTTTTTTTTTTTGTATTCTAAGAGAACCATTTATATGGTGATTTTATGTAAAAAAAAAAAAGAATAACAAGATAAAAAAGAAGTTTTTTTTTTCCTTCCAAGTTTAATAGCATTCAGTTCAAAGAAAGTCACTGAAGCAGTTAAATTAACAATTCTTATCTTGTGATTTTAGTCTAGCCCAAAGGAAGCAGCTTCATTTTGTATGGGTGCAGTCAACAGAAAAGCTAGTTTTGTTCATGTTTGGTAATTTCCCTGTAGTGTGTTTTAGCTGAGATCAAAGGATAAAAAAATTGCTTTTGGGGAAACAAAGGGAAAAAGAAAGTCCCTCATCATACAGTAAATCCAGAATCAACCCTTTGGTTCAAAATACTTATAGAATAAAATAAATAGCAGAAATCAGTCTCATAAAAATAAAGATATGGAAATAATTAGGCAAATTAATTAGTTAATTAATTAAGCCAATTTTAAAGTAAACACACAGGATAATGTATACTATACATTACTCATTTTACAGTATTAGAAGGGTGCCACAGATTTGTAAAGTAATGAAAGGTATATAATTGAGTGATGTTTGCAGATAATACATATTTTTTTAATTGGGACAAAGTTTACATATTGTGAAATGACAGATATTAGGGATTAAATTCAGTCAGTTGTCATAAATGAACATATCCATTTAACAACACGACTTCAGACATTAACATCATCTCCACAAAATTCTCTTATACTCTCTTCAAGTGATTCTTCTTGCACATCAGTGTTCTGATTTCCATCACCATAGGTTCGTCTTGCCTATTCTTATGCCTCATAAAAAAGGATATTTTCATAAAGGTTCAGTCTTTGGTGTATACTTTTTGTAAGAGTAAGTTTTTACTTTCATTTATGTTGCTGCATTTTTGGTATATATGCTTTTTTTTATCAACAAGCATGACTTTATTGGATGCATAGAATATCATTTGAATTTTTTTTTATTTTGTTTTTGTTTTTGCTGTCAATAAGAAATTTACTTGTTTTGGGGGTGCCTGGGTGGCTCAGTCACTTAATCTACCAAATCTTTATTTTGGCTCAGGTCATGATCTCAGGGAGGTGGGATCCAGCCCTACATCAGGCTATGTGTCTAACATGGAGTCTGCTTGTCCCTTTCCCTTTGCTCCTCCCCTCGATTTCTCTCTCTCTCTTTTTCAGTTAAATAAATAAATCCTTTAAAAAATTTACTTGTTTTAAAAAAATCCAAGTGCTGGCATTGTCCAGAAAAATTTAACAGGTTAATTTATAATTGTTATAAAGTTGAACTGCTAAACCCTGTTCACCGCAACATTTTGACTTGCATTAATTTTTATGTCTCTGCATTTATATGAAAACCTCATATACAAATGGAAATGGAAAAATTGCCAATACCTGATTTCTGTCCCCTAGTTTTCCACTTGCAATCATATATTGAGGTACCTTTTGACCCTATGGGAAAAAAAAATCTAATATTCAGAACTACCAATAAAGAGAAAGAAAAAATTTTGAAGAATGAAATATTTTCCATCACAATGGATTCTTTTTTTATTATTAAAAGAGTTTATTTATTTATTTGACAGATGAGATCACAAGTAGGCAGAGAGAGAGAGAGAGAGAGAGAGGAGGAAGCAGGCTCCCTGCCGAGCAGAAAGCCCAATGCGGGGCTTGATCCCAGGACCCTGAGATCATGACCTGAGCTGAAGGCAGAGGCTTAACCCACTGAGCCACCCAGGCGCCCCAATCACAGTGGGTTCTTAAGCATGTACTCCATGTAGCCGGCGTGCTAGCCCGATGTCTTTCGGCATAACTGTGACAGGTTGGCAAGGACAGTAGCACACAAGTTGGTGTCTTCAAAAAGGCCCCCCAGACAAGTTTGCACTTGTCTCCTGCAAACCACCAATAGCTGCACTCTGGAAGCGCAGATCTGTTTTGAAGTCGTGGGCCATTTCTCCCCCAAATGCTGGAAAGGAAGTTTGCAAATCAGAAGTTCCGCGGACTTCTGATCACCTCTAATTTCACAGAGCGTGGGGAGGCCTGGCCTGTAAGGATGAGTTTTCTTCCTCCTCCAGCAGAGGGCGCAATCTTGCCGTTGGCTTCTAGACCCCGTTCCTTCCTTGGGTTCGCAGGTAGTCTGCTCTGTAGGAGACCTGGTGCAGAGACCTCCTGAATTACCCCGTTCTCCTTCAGCTGGAGCTCCGGAGCTAGAGGTGGTGCTGGCGTTAGTGAGCAACGGCGGTTCCAACACAATTTGAACATCATTTGTTTATCCGTTTTCTTTTCTTGAGCATTTTCAGTTGTTCCCTGTTTGGGAGTACTTTGAATATACTGCTTTGAAAATACTGCTCTATTTGGTGGAAGTCCTTTGTGGACATGCATTAACGTAACTTTATCTGACCAGTTCTGTGAGTCTATAACCTGAAGGAAGTAGAGAGGAAGCTGGAAGCCTAGGCAGTGTGGGCATCTGGCAGGACACCAAGGAACCTTCCTCCTATACTCTCTCTTCTCCCTTCTCCCTTCCTGGGGCAACCAGAGGGGACCCTTGCTCTGTCAGGTCAGGTCCTGACAGGTCCTGCAGCCCCAGTGCCACTGACTCCATCCCTCTCATGGCATCCTCTTCAACTGCTTTGACCCACACACAACACGGTGGAGCTCCTGGCGGTATTGTCTTCCATTAAACTGTCAGCCACCTTCTTCTCCAGCCCTTTCTCCATGTTTGGGACATGGCTGCTGTTCTGCCAGAATTTCCTCTTGGCATTTTCTCCCTCCCTTGTTTCCTTGGGAAAGAGAGTTATGAGAAGACTCTTACGCAAATCTTTTATTCTAGCCCCAACTTGCTTATTTAGATCAGAAATAACATTAATTTTACAGCGTGTCATTGGGACACTTCTGCCATCTTGGATGCTGTTGTAGATTTTCTCTTGTTTTTACATTCTTTTACATTTTCACATTTTTTCATCCAGGTTCTGGGAGGAAAGCGTTGGATGGCAATCTTACCCACATGTACTCTTACTTAGAGTTGTTGTTGTTGTTGTTTTTTCCTTTAATATTTCCTTAGAGGTTTAGAATTTAGGCATCAGTATTTCCAAGTTCACAAAGAATGAAGGCAGAAGAGCCAAGATGTTAATTAGATTTTATGTGTTTTAAATCTTGGAATAATAGCCTTGTTCCAAAATACCACGATGTTAGATTTCTGCCAATGTGGTTTCTGACTCTGGTTGAATCTGAGCAATACACTTGAGAAGGGATTATGCAGTCCCTTCCTTTGCTATGTCATGCTTTGCCTATGGTATTTGATACTATTTTGTGTTGTTAGGCTTTAAGAAGTTGACCAGAATTTTAATAAGGAAAGACCTAAAAAGCTTCAGCTTAAGAATTCCACTTTAGGGGCGCCTGGGTAGCTCAGTAGGTTAAGCCTCTGCCTTCGGCTCAGGTCATGATCTCAGGGTCCTGGGATCAAGCCCCGCATTGGGCTCTCTGCTCAGCAGGGAGCCTGCTTCTTCCCTCTCTCTCTCTGCCTCTCTGCCTACTTGTGATATCTCTCCCTATCAAATAAATAAAATATAAAAAAAAAGAATTCCACTTTATTATGTGTAATATGTAAGGGAACGATGAGTCATAACCTTTATTAAGATAATTAAAAAATAGGTTAAATTTAGATAACAGGAAGAAATCTATCAAATCATGTCAAGCATTTTCAGTAGTAATATAATCTATACTTTTGAATCTTAGCCTTAGAATTCAATGAGGTTAAATTTATGTGAATAATGTGGACTTCTTTCCAATTCTCCACAATTAAGGAATCCCCAAATTCTCTCTGACCCTCCAGCCTCCTCTGCCTACTTCTGAGAGACTCTAGAGTTACCTTCCTCAGAGATTTTCTTTCAATAATTTTTCTTTTTCAAATATAACCACGTGGGCTTGATATACTCAAGTCTTCTCAGTCTCTATAAAATTGCATGTGCCTCTTACAGTCTGTCAAACAACACAAGAGCTTCACCCATGACTCAGGAGCCAATTGTTCAGTCACTTTCAGGGGCTGCTATTGTCTCCAGTGGCGGCTGAAGCTGTGGTCATCCTCCAAGGTTACCAGAGATGTGAAACTATAGCAGTGTCCAGTTGGCTGGCGCTGCCCCCTTCAGCACCAATAATGGGCCATCAGCACTGCTCCAAGGAGCTGCTTCCTTCTGACTTCATGGAGAAGTCAGATGGAGCAGTCCATCCATGCCTCTGTTCCAAAGCCAGAGGAACTTCTTCCCACCAATATTATGGAGTCGGGCTACTCCCGAAAGAGGGCTCTGTTATACTTTATGCGCATGCCTGAATGCTCGTTCAGTTTTTGCTTCTATTCCATTTCTCTTAGGACTCAACTAGTCAACTGAGAGGTGGGAGACACTAGGCCAGAAGAAAGTGGATTTTGAATTATCTGTGGTATTTTTGCTAATGGTTTTGTTGGTCAGACTGTTATTCCCAGAGGGGAGGGGTGGTTCCTTGGGCCCTCGGATGTCCCCCGCCCCCCACCAGTATACCAGGCTGACCAAGATAGAATTAAATTGCAGTAGTAACCATAATTTAGATGCAAGCTGTGAATTACCCTATCCCATTACATACATATTGTTTTTAAAATTAAAATTCTGTCCCTTCCTCCAGAGATGCAGAGTGCAAAACTTATTTTCAAGCCATTGAAATTTAAATCGTTCCGTTTCTTGTGCCAATTTCAACTTTTATTTCAGATGCCAGAGATTGCTAGATCAGATCACACCTGCAATATTTTTTGCATAAAGGCGCATAGATTTTATAACAGAGAACCTCATTGTATTGTTATATGTATTTAGAGCTAGCCCAACAGAAATGGCTTTTAATATTGATTATCTAGCTGATAGGTCTGTACATGAAAAAACTGGATGAAAAAGGTATTATTGTTTTTAAACACTTTAAAAATCTGAAATACACACACATAATGAAAAATTCCAAAAATTTTAATCGAAAACTATTATTAATACTCTTTTTTACTGAAAAAGATAGGGGAAATTTTCACAAATCATAATAAAAACAGTAATGTAAATGGGATTCAAGTTCTGAAACAGTGTTAACATTACCAGAATCCTGGATGCCTCCTTCAGACCTGCCCCGGAACACTGCACAACTCCTTGCCCAAAGGTAATTGCTATTCTGATTTTTAATACCTTAATTTGGGGTGTTTAAAAATGTTTTAAATGAACTTTCATTGACTTAAGACATGTGTTTGGAAAAGTGCACAAATCAGAAACTTTCATAAAGGGACTACCTCTATGGGGAAAGCATCCTAGATGCCACCGCATGCCTCCTTCCAGAAATTCTTCCCCCAGCCAGAGGATGCCTACTATCCTTACTTCTCACACCACAATTTAATGTTGCTTGTTTTATAATTGTGTAAAAGTGAACTCACATTCTGTATCATTGTGCTTGGCTTCTTTTATTCTACATTATGTTTGTGAGTTTCACCCTTGTTGACGAATGTTGCCGTCATTCATTTATTTTTCATTACTGGATGGCATTCCTTTCCATGAATATACCAAAAGTCATAGACATTTGGATTGATGAACTTTTGCCTTGTTTTGAATTTGGGCTGCTGCAAATAGTGCTGCAAAAATCTCTGGGAATGAAAATGGGAGCTTTGTCAGTGCTGTGATGAACATTCTTGCACAGGTCTATCTGTATGCGGTTGTTTGGTTATATACTGAGCTGTATAATGGCTGGTCATGAGGCCCATTTGTTAAACTTTAGTAGCTACTACCAGCTTTCCAAAGTGGTTATATAAATTTTCATTTTCATTACTAGGATATGATGACTGCCATCGCTTCACATTCTAGCCAACTCTGTATTGCTAGTCTTTTTAATTGTGGTGAGCAAGCATGTACTTAATATTCATTTCCTCACTATTTACAAGGCCAAGAAACTTTTTGTATATCTCTAGATCATTTGGAAAGACTCTGTTCGAATCTTTTGTTCATTTATTTTCTATCGTATTCTCCATCTTTCTTTCATTGATTTTTAAAGTTTTAAAGAAATTACCCCAGATACAAGCCCTTTGTTGGTTATAGACATTAGAAATGACTTTTTGGGGGCGCCTGGGTGGCTCAGTGGGTTAAAGCCTCTGCCTTCGGCTCAGGTCATGATCCCAGGGTCCTGGGATGGAGCCCCGCATTGGGCTCTCTGCTCAGCGGGGAGCCTGCTTCCTCCTCTCTCTCTACCTGCCTCTCTGCCTACTTGTGATCTCTGTCTGTCAAATAAATAAATAAATAAACCTTTAAAAAAAAAAGAAATGACTTTTTGCCTTTCTGCCATTTGTATGTTCACTCTATTAATGATGTCTTTTGGTTAACATGTGTCCCTCTCTTACGTAGTCCATTTTAATTAAACTATAATGGTTCATGCTAACTTAAAAAGAAATCTTTGCTAGCCCAAGGTCAAGAAAAAAATTCTGTGTTTTAATCAGAAACTTTATTGTTTCACCTTTTATACTTGAATCTATAATCCACCTGGCATTGGTTTTGCATGCAGTGTGGTAGGAAGGATTATTTCTTTCCATGAAGATACACTATTGATCTAACACAATTCATTGGAAAAAAAAAAAAACAAACAGTATTTTTCCCCAGAGCTCTTTAATGCTGTTTTTGTCATATCCAAGTGTCCATGTATGTGTGGGCCTGTTTCTAGATCTTTTATGCTGATTTACTAGTTTTTTATATCTCATTGTGGCAATATCTCATGTGTCATTGCTAGAGATTTAAAAAAAAATTTAGCTGGGAGTATAAATGTCTCCAGATTTTTTTTTTGTTGTTGTTGTTGTTGTCCTTTCAAGATTTTCTTGGATATTTTTAGTCCTTTTCAGTTCCATTCACATTTTAAAATTACCTTGTCATTTTCCAAAAATTTATCAGTTATGATTTTGATTGAGTTTTTTAAAATGATAAGTCATTTGGTTATAACTGCATTTTTAAAATATTTAGTCTTTCATTCCATGAATGTGGAATGTTTGCTTAGATCCCCTTTGATTTTTTTATAATGCTTCATAGTTTTTGTAGAGTTCTTACATACTTTAAAAAGAATTATTCCTACATAATTGTAGTTTTGATGCTATCATTAGTAATATATTTTAAGAGTTCCTTTTCCTAATTGTTTGTTGCTGGTAGATAAGACTATAAATACCTTTTTGTATATTGACATTATATACAGTGATCTCACTATCCCTTTATTAATTCTGACATATTAGCTGCATATTATATTGGATTTTTTGCATATGCAATATTAGTCAGTCTTAAAAAGCAGGGAAAGTCCCTTGTCTTCATTTTTACAGAATATTTCTCCTATGAGTCTGATTCTGCTTTTTCTTTTCTGAAATATTTTGTCTCCTTGTAGGCCTAGTTATTTTTGATTGATTCCAGATAGAGTGTATAAACAATGTAAACATAATTTGTGTCTCTGAATGATTGTTTGCCTCTAGAGTAGATTTAATTTTGCTATTGGTAGGCTCTTGAGCTATTGGTTGATTACTGTCATCAATTTAATTAGGGGTTGAATGGTTAGAATCTGGACTTCCATCCTTAAAAGTGCTAGTCTGTTTCTGGTATCCATATTCTTGGGCTATAGTCCTTTGGTGTTCTAGCTGAAACCGTTGGAAGTTTACCAGGATTCTTTTTCATTGGCAAATCTTTTTTGATGAGGCTGCTCAACTCATTCCCTTTACTATTTTCAAAAAGGTAAAGGCTCAAGGGGCAAAGGCACACTGAATATTAGGCTCACCCTCTTGACGTACTCTGAACCCCACAAATCTTTAGTGGGTTAGTAGCTTTCTAATGTCTTCAAGTATATATGTTTATATCTAAGTCTCCTTTAGTTTTTCTAATTGTTCTCAGTGGAAATATTGACCAGAAACAAGTTAGTCTTGTATTGTTTGAAGAGAACATGAATTTTTTTGTCTTGTTACATTCAAGGACTTTGCTACCATCTAGATATCTGTTAAAAGCTAAACATAAGTTAAACTTGAAAAAAATATGTGACAATATACTATGTTTTAGATGAAAAAAATATCAGGCATTCACTAAATAACAATTCAGAAATATTAAAAATTAAGTGCCCTTCATATACCCTATCCAAAAATGCAGTACAATGAGTAAGCAAAGGAGATCAAACTAATAAGAGGCTACAGTACATTGTGTCAAAAATATTTTGTAAATCATATTACAAATATTGTAGTACTATAAAGATTATTATTGGCACTAGCCATGAAGATAATTTTCTATTTTTTTGTGTATATGCAGATTACTATCTGTGCTATGGAAATTATTTAAAAGAAAGGCACAAATAATAAATAGGAACAATGAAATCATATTTTTTTTCCAATAAAGCAGGCATCTAGAAGAATAATATATTCTATCCAGTGACCTCAATTTCGGCATCTACAGGTTACCACAAAGGTCAGGGTTATTGAGTAATAATGTTTATATTATATTTTATACAATGGCTTAAAAAGCCAGAGAAATACATGATCACTTCTGTTTTTTATTTTTATTTTTTATTTCTAGTCTTTATTTAAATTCTAGTTAGTTAACATATATGGTAAAGTTGGTTTCAGGTGTAGAATTCAGTGATTCATCTCTTCTATTAACACATAGTTCTCATTACAACAAGTGCCCTTCTTTATACCCATCACCCAGTTAGCCTATCCCCTGCTCACCTCCCTCCATCAACCCTCAGTTTGTTCTCTATGGTTAAGAGTCTGGTTTATGTCCCTCCCCTCTCTTTTTCCTCTTTTCTCTATGCCCATCTGCTTTGTGTCTTAAATCCCACATATGAGTGAAATCGTATAGTATTTGTCTTTCTCTGACTGACTTATTTCACTTAGCACAATATACTCTAGCTCTAGCCACATCGTCACAAATGACAAGATTTCATTCTTTTTTATGGTTGAGTAATATTCCATTGTCTATACATATCACCTCTTCTTTATCCATTCATCTGTCAGTGGACGTTTGGGCTCTTTCCATAATTTGGCTATTGTTGATAATGTTGCTATAAACATCGGGGTGCATGTACCCCTTCAAATTAGTATTTTTGTATCCTTTGGATAAATATCTATTAATACAATTGCTGGGTGATAAGGTGGTTCTATTTTTAAAGTTTTGAGGAAACTCCACACTGTTTTCCAGAGTGGCTGCATCAGTTTGCATCCCCACTGACAGTGTAAGAGTGTTTCCCTTTCTCCACATCTTCGCCAATACCTGCTGTTTTCTGTGTTGTTAATTTTAGCCATTCTGATAAGTGTGAGTTGGAATCTCACTGTGGTTTTGATTCATATTTCCCTGATGATGAGTGATGTTGAATATCTTTTCATGTGTCTGTTAGCTCTCTGTATGTCTTCTTTGGGAAAATGTCTCTTCATGTCTTCAGCCCATTTCTTAACAGGATTATTTATTTTTTGGGCATTGAGTTTGAGAAATACATTATCACATTTAAAAGGTATCAAAGAAAAATTCATTACAGAAAGGGTGATATCCCATCATTTGGATAATTAACTGATCTAGAATAATACATTCTTCTAGAGAACTGGATATTTGTGGTTTAATCAATACTCTCAATAACTATTTTGCCATTTGGTGGCAAGTATTTGTATATGGTATTGAAGTATTATGGAATATATGGAAAGAAAATTTTTATGTTAATTAATTTTATTGCAAACAATAATGGCTAACAATCAGGAGATGTATTACCACAAAATTTAATATGTCACTTATGACCAAAAGACATATGCTGGGAATTGGAAACTGAACTACACCTTGCATATGGAAATGATATCTACTCTTTTTCTGGTTTGTCTATTATCTCTGAGACATTATATGCTCTGAGACATTAGATGATATTAAGAACCCATAGGATACACACCAGATTTGAAACACTTCAGCAATAATTTTTCCAATCAGAATCCTGCCCAAATGAAAGAAGTTGGTGATATCCAGGACCCTATACTCATTGCTGGCTTCTGTAGAAACTGTGGCTTGCAGATGGGCAGCTGGCTACTGTGATTTGGCGCCACATTCTTCAAACATATAGTGGGAATCAGATTGACTCACTCAAGCACTTGCCTACTCATTAGTAGCCTGCTTTCACAACTGCCACCATCATTGATTAGATGACACTTAGGTTCACTGCATCTTATGCCTGTCCCTTTTGTACTGGCAAATTCTAATGCTTAATAGGGTAACAAAGTATTGTGGGGAAAATAGCCAGTGATTATAATTCTAAGATCTCCAGCAACTGTAAGGAGAACTGGATAAATTGCTTTTGGTGGATTACTTGACAACTGAACTGTACAAAGGATGCCAGAGGCTATGGTGAAATAGTGTGTGATACTTGTGGCAGACATACTCAGAATAAAAACACACTAATGCTGTATTCTCAAGAAGGCAGTTTCGGAAACAAGACAGAAGTTAAATGAGGTTTCTCTCTTGGCCTTTTATTATAAAATCAGTATAAAGAATTGCTTCACAGGCAGGGAAGGGAAAGTTCTTTTTAAAGGGGTTTAGAGACTTTTTTTGAGGATTTTAAAAGACAACATGTGGGGAGGTTGTATTTGTGTCTAAACACAATGAAATACATTATTACAAGATTTATTTTTTCTTATTATAAAAGAAAACCCTACATAAGAAAGATATTAAAAATCAAAAAGAAGAAATAATCTATCACTTCAGAAATAATTTAACATAGCCTTTCCCCATCACTATATATATGATGCCTGTTTATTATTTGTACATATACTATTTTTAATGAGAACATACTGTACCAGGACCTGCTTTTTTTGTTGTTCATTTAACAATGAATGTTTTTAAAAATTTTTTAAATTATGTTATCATTAGTTTTTGATGTACTGTTCCATGATTCATTGTTTGTGTATAATACCCAGTGCTCCATGCAATATGTGCCCTCGTTAATACCCATCACCATACTAACCCCCCAAAAACCCTCAGTTTGTTTCTCAGAGTCCATAGTTTCTCATGGCTCATTTCCCCCTCTGATTACTCCCATACTTCACTTTTTCCTTCCTTCTCCTAATGTTCTCCATGCTATTCCTTATGTTCCACAAATAAGTGAAACCATATGATAACTGACTTTTTCTGCTTGACTTAGTTCATTTAGCATAATCTCCTCCAGTTCCATCCAAGTTGATCCAAAATTTGGGTATTCATTCTTTCTTTTTTTTTTTAAGACTACTTGCAAATTATTTATTTATTTATTTATTTATTTATTGCATTCATTCTTTCTAATGGCTTAGTAATATTACATTGTATATATGGACCACATCTTTTTTATCCATTTGTCTGTTGAAGAGCATCTCAGCTCTTTCCACAGTTTGGCTATTGTGGACATTGATGCTATAAACATTGGAGTGCATGTAGCCCTTCTTTTCATTGCATCTGTATCTTTGGGTTAAGTCCAGTGGTGTAGTTACTAGGTCATAGGGTAGCTCTATTTTTAATTTTCCAAGGAACCTCCACACTGTTTTCCAAAGTAGCTGTATCAACTTGCATTCCCACCAACAGTGTAAGAGGGCTCCTGTTCTCCATAACCCCTCCAACATTTGTTGTTTCTTGCCTTGTCAATTTTGGCCATTATAACTAAGTATAAGGTAGTATCTCAATATGGTTTTTATTTGAATTTTCCTGAAGGCTAATGATGATGAACATTTTTTCATGTGTCTGTTAGCCATTTGTATGTCTTCTCTAGAGAAGTGTCTGTTCATGTCTTCTGACCATTTTTTTGACCTGATTATTTGTTTTTTTGGGTGTTCAGTTTGAGAAGTTCTTTATAGATCTTGAATATCAGCCCTTTATCTGCAGTGTCATTTGCAAATATCTTCTTGCATTCTGTGGGTTGCCTCTTTGTTTTGTTACTGTTTCTTTGGTGTGCAATAGCTCTTTATCTTGAAGTACCAAAGTTTGTTTTTGCTTTGTTTCCCTTGCCTTTGGAGACTGTCTTGAAAGAAGTTGCTGTGGCTGATGTCCAAGAGGTTAAGGTTACTGCCCACAGCAATCTATACTTTCAACATCATCCTGATCTAAATATCAATGGCAGAAGCATCGAGATCAAAAGCTTTTGCACAGCAAAGGCAGCAGTCAACAAAACAAAGAGGCAACTCATGGAATGGGAGAAGATATTCGCAAATGACACTACAGACAAAGGGCTGATACCCAAGATCTATAAAGAACTTCTCAAACTCAACACACACAAAACAGATAATCACATCAAAAAATGGGCACAAGACATGAACAGACAATTCTCCAAAGAAGACATACAAATGGCTAACAGGCACATGAAAAAATGTTCATCATCATTAGCCATCAGGGAGATTCCAATCAAAACCACATTGAGATACCACCTTACACCAGTTAAAATGGCCAAAATTAACAAGACAGTAAACAACATGTGTTGGAGAGGATGTGGAGAAAGGGGAACCCTCTTACACTGTTGGTGGGAATGCAAGTTGGTGCAAAGCCACTTTGGGAAACAGTGTGGAGATTCCTCAAGAAATTAAAAATAGAGCTTCCCTATGACCCTGAAATTGCACTACTGGGTATTTACCCCAAAGATACAGATGTAGTGAAAAGAAGGGCCATCTGTACCCCAATGTTCATAGCAGCAATGGCCACAGTTACCAAACTGTGGAAAGAACCAAGATGCCTTTCAACGGATGAATGGATAAAGAAGATGTGGTCCATATATACAATGGAGTATTATGCCTCCATCAGAAAGGATGAATACCCAATTTTTGTATCAACATGGATGGGACAGGAAGAGATTATGTTGAGTGAAGTAAGTCAAGCAGAGAGAGTCAATTATCATATGGTTTCACTTACTTGTGGAGCATAAGGACTAATATGGAGGACATTGGGAGATGGAGAGGAGAAGTAAGTTGGGGGAAATTGGAGGGGGAGAGAAATTATGAGAGACTGTGAACTCTGAGAAACAAACTAAGGGTTTTGAAGGGAAGGGGAGTGGGGGTTGGGTAAGCCTGGTGGTAGGTATTTTGGAGGGTACATATTGCATGGAGCTCTGGATGTGGTGCATAAACAATGAATTCTGGAACACTGAAAAGACATTTAAAAAAATTAAATAAAAAAAATACCAATGGCATTTTTCAAAGTGCTGGAACAAACAATCTTAAAATGTGCATGGAATCACAAAAGAAAACCCTGAATCACCAAGGAAATGTTGAAAAAGAAAAACAAAGCAGGGGGCATCATGGTGCTTGATTTTAAGCTATGTTATAAAACTGTGATCACCAAGACAGCATGATACTGGCACAAAAATGACATATAGATCAATGGAACAGAATAGGGAGTCCAGGTATGGACCATCAACTCTATGGTCAACTAATCTTTGACAAAGCAGGAAAATATATCTAATGGGAAAAAGACAGTCTCTTCAATAAATGGTGCTGGGAAAATTGGACAACTATACACAGAAGAATGACACTCAACCATTGTCTTATACTGTAAACAAAGATAGACTCAAAATGGATGAAAACCTCAATGTGAGACAGGAATTCATCACAATCCTAGAGGAGAACATAAGCAGTAACAAAGTATGGTTAATATCAGTTAATTAAAATACTTTATAATAGTCCTTTGAATGGTTTCTGAGAATTATTTTGTTCTACCAATGGATCCTAATTATATAATCATTTCTTTGTTGATGGCACTGGAGGTTTTTTTTCCCCCCAACACCCTTTCTTACTTATCTTTTGTGTAAACCATGTTATGGCAAAAATATTAACAGCTATATATGTGATTTATACATGATTATCCCTTATGTCAAGTAACTAAAAATATGAATAATGAATCAGTGGTAAATGCCATGGTTTGAAGATCAGCTGGACTCAATAGGACACCAACAAACAGCATCTTTATTCTTCCCACCACTATCCTTTAAACTTCCATTGTGAACTGATTCTCTTGTTCTACAACTGGATGAAATCTTCAGCAGGTGTCGTAGCTTTTCATAACCCTCTTAGTTGAACAGATCCTTTGCTTACATTAAAAAGAACTGTCCAAAACCTAGAGGACTTTTATTATCTAATATGATTAGATGTACCTTCTGAGAGTAATTTTATCATCTTGATAAAATTCTCTAGCAATTCTGTGATAGACATTGATAAACTTAAGAAGCCCTCCTAAAATTCTAACAGTGTTCAACCTTAGGAAACCTACTGTCATTAAACCAATCTCAGAGAGTCTACAATGTTTAACTAGATGTTAAACTGTTAACCCCCATCTAAGACTATTTTACACTATCTAAGACTATTATATCGCCATTTTCCTCCATAAGATGTCTCTCCAGGAGGAATTATCTCAACTGTCATGTTCTTAGCTCCCTCCTTTGTGACAAATTTCAGGAAAAACTCCAACATGTATTCATAATCAATTTGCCTGAGAAGACGCTTTAAGAGACATTAGATAGTTCTATCTACCAGACTGAGTGGGGTTTATTCCAGGGAGATAAATATAGATTTTAAAAAATCAACATAAATTGCTACATTATTGAATAAAAAGTAAAGGTCATATGATTATATTAGTAGATAGAGAAAAAAACATTTGGTTAAATTCAATACTTCTTTATGATTATAAAACAAACAAAAAAACATTTTTTTTTTACAAATTAGAAGTAGGAATTTTCTTTATGTGACAAAGGATATCAGTTAATAACCTATAGGAAAAATTATACACTAAGGTGAAATTATCCCCTCAAGATTAAGAACAAGATGATGACACCTCTTTTAGTCAACATTTTAATTAGGTCCCTAGCCAATAAAATAAAACAAGGAAAAAAGAAAAGTGTAAGGACAGTTAAGGGTGAAATAAAGATGTCATTACTGGTAAAATAAGATGATCATGTCCATAGACGTTCTAAAATGATTTAAAAACTATTAAATTAATAGCGAATTGAGCAATGGCACTATATTGATTAAAACAAAAAAAATGATTGTATGTTTATGTACCAGCAACAAATTAATAAAAACAGTTGTAAGAAAGATATTACTTATAATAATAACAAAACTATTAGATATATGGAAATAAATCTAAATAGTGATGAGCAGAATGTCTTTACTAAAATCTAAGAACAGATTGACAGAAATTGAATGAGGCTTATATAAATGGAAAGGTGTTTCATAAGGTTTCAGAAGACTCACTTTGGTAAAATTTTAAATTATTCTCATACTAACCTTGGATTCAATATGATTGAATAGAAAATGACATAAAAATTTGTGTATCTATGTATGTATGTATTAATTTACTTAAGAAATCACCAAGTTAGGGGCACCTGGGTGGCTCAGTGGGTTAAAGCCTCTGCCTTGGCTCAGGTCATGATCCCAGAATCCTGGGATCGAGCCCTGCATCGAGCTCTCTGCTCGGCAGGGAACCTGCTTCCTCCTCTCTCTCTGCCTGCCTCCCTGTTTGCTTGTGATCTCTGTCTGTCAAATAAATAAATAAAATCTTTTAAAAAAAATCACCAAGTTAAATTTATTTATTTTCATTTATTTTGAGAGAGAGAGAGAGAGAGAGGAGAGGCAGAGAGAGAGGGAAAGAGAATCCCAAGCAGTCTCCACGCCCAGCACTGAGCCAATCTCATGACCCTGAGATTATGACCTGAGCCAAAATCCAGAGTCAGATACATTTAACGAAATGAGCCACCCAGGTGCCCCTCACCAAGGGGCATTAGGAAATTCAAAGAGCTAAGGATGGCCAAGGCAATCTCATAAAAACAAAGCTGAAAGACTTAAACTATCCATCTAGATTATTACAGAGCTATAGTAGTCAAGAGTGTTGTGGTGATGCAAAAATAGACAAATAGGGGCACCTGTGTGGCTCAGTGGATTAAGCTTCTGCCTTCGGCTTGGGTCGTGATCTCAGGGTCCTGAGATCAAGCCAGGGAGCCTGCTTCCCTCTCTCTCCCCCTCTCTCCCCCACCCCCTGCCTGCCTCTCTGCCTACTTGTAATATCTATCTCTGTAAAAAAAAAAATCTTAAAAAAAAAATACAAATAAATCAGTGGAACTGAATCAAGTACCAAAATAGGCCCATGTATATATCGTTACACTATTTGTAAAAGCAAACATAACAGTTCATTAATAAAAGGTGAATGCTTTTAATAAATAGGCTAGGCTATTTGGATATTGAATGTGGAAAAAAATAATTTTGACCCTAACTCACTGTACAGAAAAAAAAAAATTTCAGATGAATTGCAGATCTAATTGCTAAAAGTTAAGCAATAAAGGTATTAGAGGAAAACTTAAGTGATTATCTTCATGATTTTGATTAAATAGGACAAAAAGCCCCACCAATGATTAAAGAAGAAATTCTACTAAAGAAATTATTTATCAAATTGCATGCTAAGTCTTCTGCTATGCTCATGGAAGAGTAACTGGATTCTGCCATAAACAATTGGAATATTGGATGACATTTGTGGTGGTTTTTAGGTATTAGAAAAACAGAACACAGAACTGTGATCCATGAGACAAGGGAACCAGAGGAAGGGAGTAGAGGAACACTCTGGTAATCTGTGTGGAAGCTCTTTCAGGATCATGAAGCAGGGAGTGGAATCATAAAGAGAGGTTGGTGGTCCCCTGGATTTGAAGGGATGGAGTCCAGTTTTAGAAAAATGAGGTATATGCAAGTTGCAAGGAAGAGTACCAGGGAGGAGAGGACTGTGTGGAGAAAGCTCTAGAAATCTATGTAGGGATGCCATTGATTGAGTTGATGATTATCAATCCTATGTATAGGGTGAAATGTCATGAGACTGGGAAAAGAACGATCAGGAAGACGTACTCAGAATAGAACTCACCAAGAGCTGGAAGACACTGTGTTTCAACCAGGAAGAGTGGGCATCATCATTCCATCCCTGGGGGGCCCAATGAGACTGAGAGTACTGCCATTCCTTTGTAGTATGGCTAAGCCCTAGAATAATGGCTACTCTGGACCCATGGTAACAAAGTTGAAAACCAAGCTCTGAACGAACCAAGCTGCTATGCAATTAACTTAAATACTTGATAGAACAAATTTTAACACTTTTGGAAAGAAGATTAAAAAATTTAGTTGTCATTAACATAAACTCACCATGTTCTAAATTATTGGACATGCAAAGATATGTAAAGAAGAAGGAAAATGTAACCCACCTACAGGAGAAAATATTAGGCGATAAAAAAAGATGTAGATGGGAAACATGATGGAATCAGTAGACAGGACATTAAACGAGCTTATGTAATTGTGCTCAATGTGTTCAAGCATTTAAAGGAAAATGAACATAATGAGAATAGAAACAGAAGATAACACAAAGAATATGTAGAACAAAGAACATGCAGAACAAAGAACTAGAAACAACTCATTGAATGGGCTTTAAAGAAGAATAGACATTGAAGTCTAGAAGTTCATTAGTAAACTTGAAAGGGAAGTAATTGAAACTCTAGGAACTTAAACACACACAGAGAAAGACTGAAATTAATGACCCGACATGATGTCATATGATGAATTGTGTGTTGTTGCCCCCTCGCCCTGCCCCCAGAGTACTAACCTCCAGGATCTAAGAATGTGACATTCTTTGGAAATAGGGTCTTTGTAGATGTAATTAGTTAAGATTAGGTCATACTAGAGTTAGAGAGCCCCCTCTACTGATGTCTTTCTAAAAAATGACAAGTTTGGACACAGACACACATGGAGAGCACCACATGTGGATGAAGGCAAAGATGATGATGATGGCTCCACAAGCCAAGGGACGCCAGGCTGGCAGCAGACCACCAGAAGTCCAGAGAGAGGAAGGAAGCAGATTTTTCCTCACAGCCTTCAGAAGGATCATTCTGCAGACACTTCAATCAATAGAGGACTGCCAGCCTCCAGAATTTATAGTGAGACAATAAATTTCTATTGCTTAAGCTGTCCAGTTTAGGGTACTTTGTTATGCCAGCCCCAGGAGATTAATACACATGCAAAAAAACAATGAAAATGAGAAAGCAAAAAAAATACATGAAAAAGTGGTGAGACACAAATAGATTCACTCACAGAGCATTCTAACATTATTATGTCATAACACAGGTAGAACAACAAAAGTGTACACTACAGGAGATATTGCCCAAAAGGCTGAAGTGGATGCACAGGAAAAACACCATAGTTTTAAAACCTGGTGTCATAATTATATCATAAGACAGGTTTAAATCACCTTTGTTTGGTATGTTTCTTTAAATGAAGAAAGCTTTTAAAATACAATGCTGAGCTAGGAATGACACTCACTAGGAGCAGAGTGGGAAGTACAGAAACACAGTTTATCGTTAATTGGGTTTTACTATTAGGATCTTGCTTTTTGCTAGCCCCAAAACAGCAAGATACCACATCGAAAAGGTTTAAATTTAGCTTGAAATATCTTTAAATTATAGCAAGTAGAGCAATGTAATTCAAATTTTCTCTTTGTGCTTCTTTAGTCTTTAAGACTAATGGAATTGGCTGGTGACTTATTATTAAAATGTCTTTCAAGTTTGAGGCATTTCCTAGCGAGTTATTCAGAATGCTTGTTGTTATCCTTTTACCAGCTTTCATTTGTATTTTATGGGTCAGTGACTAAAATGCAGGATGCTCTGTAAGTCAGAATGACTTCAATATAAAAGATGTTAAGGAAGCGAAATTGCATGCCAAGCAAATCTTTATCTTAATTAGCTACTAGAACATAAAGAGTTTGCTTCTGTGCCTAAAACCTAACACAGCTGCTTACTTATGTGTAGCCTTCATTGTACTACCTAACACAGATTTCCCCCCCATAGTTCACCCAATTTGAGAAGAGAAAAAAGTAAAACAACTCTTTTCTTGGATGCAATATATTCTGCAGTAGAGTGAACCTCAAGCATTTCGATCAGAACAGGACTTACCTGTTTTTTAAAATACCACATTGATGCTTAAAATTTGATGCCACAAGTTTCAAATGGCCGTCATTACAGGCAATTCATCTTTGTGGGCAGAAAAAGATATTCTTGCATCCATTTCCCCCGTGAGACTGGCTGGCACTACTTTTTTTTTTTTTTTTCCGTAATGAAATTGAGGAGAGGGGGAGTTTCTGATTTTCTCCTGAACATTTCCATCCCCATCATTTTAACTCTGTGAGGCAGCCTCACAGTAAGACTGTGAACTATTCCATGAGGCTTTTCTAAATGAATTCATTTGACAGAGGTGCTTTACTGCTGACCTCACTTCTCTTGGATAGTGCAGCGATAACTCTGCCTTGATCACAACTGTTAAAAATACAGTATCCTATATTATTTGTCCAAATCTGGCATATCATTGCATGTGGAGATAGTGACTGTACTTGGAACTTTGAAACATTGCTTCTGGAAACTTATCTAAGGTAAAAAGCTACCAGCAGTGGTAGGGGACAAAAGAAGAGATTTATTTAATGACTTTATAAGAGTTTACTGAGAGTTTACTCTTCATGAAACGCTATATGGCCATATAGGAGTTACCAAGACAAATTATTTCAGAAATTGATGTAAGGATATGATGATACATCGTGCAAGTTGAATCCTAAAGAGACTACTTATAGCATCCCACTTATGGAATGCCATTCTAGAACTCAAATTTTCTGCTTTGGATTGGACGATGTGTCTTGCTGTGCCTGGTATGTGGCTTCTCATCATTATCATGTTCACTCTCCTATCTGTTGACTATTTTCCATTTGCTCTCTCTAGTTCCACTTTCCACCCTGCTCATGCCCCAAGGTGTTGATCTAGACCATAGGTCTCCTGTCCTCTGGATTCAGGTTGGGTTCAACCAATGGAAAGCACAGATAGGAGAGTGAGATTAGGCTGTATATTCCTCAAGACTCTTCCCTGAGTGTTTGTTATCTCCCTCTATTGGAGGCCAAAGATTCTCTCCGGAATCCTTTTCTATAGGGTTGCGTTTTCAAATTCAAATAATTACTTCTTCCCCTTCCACTTCTACTAATCTAGGAATAACACCCCTCTCAGTGGCCTCAAATTCAATACTATCCCTTATTAAGTTTCCCTAAACCTTAACAGCACCTTTTAAATCAGACTTTTTTAAAATTCTTTTTCAATGACTCAGTTTGAGTGTGGATTCTTTCTTACCAAGACACTTGCTGATATAAGAACTAAATTTACAGTTTGGGTATGTGTCTACAAAGCCCATATTTACAAGTTAGTAGACTTGTATTATATTATTATAAAAGCAAGGATTCCACAATGAAGAAGATGCAGAAAGGATCCAGGTTGACATTGTTTACAGTTTTCATAATTACCAGAGATCCACTGGAAAAGAGATTGGGATGACAGGCTAACTTCATGGCTTGATTTCTGGAAGTGCTTCCTGATTTATGCAATCACAGTAAAATAAGTGTTAAAAACAGATGGCTTGTCAGATAAATTTGCAATAATTTTCTGGGTTTTATAAATAGATGAGAAGTGTGTGTGTGTGTGTGTGTGTGTGTGTGTACATACACAGGGTAGGCAAAGAGGACTATAGTTTACCTGAGTCCTGGTTGTTGGTATGGAAACATAAAGAACTATTTTAGTAGCATGCAGACATATGCTGTGTTTTTGACATCTGGACCCCAAATATTTCCTAATTACTGGTGCTCTGAGAACAGACTGGACCATTTGAGTGCAAGGTGAGAATATAAGTACCACCTCCCTTCCTTCTATCATTAGTAAAGATGGCAAGTTGCTATAGATAGGAAGAAAAAAGATAATTCAAGAAGAATATCAAAAAGGCATTTTTAAAAAGCAAAGCAGTATCAAAAGCATTATAAAGAACACAATAAGAAAAATATGATGCTTTAAAGGAGTTACTATAAATTCTGTATCACTGTAAGTAAGGCAATAGGTAAAACCTTTTTTTTTTTCCAAGGAAGATGATTCCAGAGCAGCTTAAGCAGTAGTACCCAATGCCACAGGGAAGAAAGGGCTCATTTGATAGTTGGAGGAAGAATGACTCTGGTCTCTCAAGAAAGAGAAGACTATGCTTACTGATGATTTTCTAAGAAATGGTGCAGAAATGGCAAAGCATATTTAACAGATGACCCATTTTCTCACTTTAAGTATGTGATGTGCAGCAAAGAAACTTCTGAGAACAAGCGAACCCAATGAAACTCCCATGTCTACTGATTTGCGCAGAAACAAGTTCTATGATGAGAATGAACTAGAAATATTAAGGCAATTGAAGTCTTGGGAAGACAATTGATGACTGAGGCCACACGGAAATCTTTTATCTTCATCTGTTGTGCAAAATGAAAAATTCTCCTCAAAGTAGATATAAAAATGCAATTCTATTTTCTGGTATATGATTTATAATTCCAACATGTCTTTTGAATGGAATAGTCCATCTCATGAGTTCTCTAAAGAATTTATTTGACAGGAAATTTGCTTACCTGACCAAAAGGGCTATTGAAATAAAATATGAGACATAATAAACAACATTAAAAAAACATGAATCTGGATCCCATGGAAAACCACAGCTAATACAAAACAAAATTAACAGCATGGCAGATTTGGATCAATCTCTTGGTGGATGAAAATTTTGAGCTTCTGAGAGATCAAAGATAAAGGTTTTTTTTTTTTTGTTTTGTTTTCATCAACCAGGGATGTTTTCATAATAAATAACTAGGCGAACTTCTTTCCATCCTACGCAACATGAGTAAGCTTGACCTAGTAATGGTATGGATGTCATTGCACTAATTTCTTAATCATTCTTGGAAGTATAATAAACTGTATTCAAAGAATGTTTCAAGAAACCAGGTAGAGGTTAAATGAACAAATTGAGCTAATTTCTAACATGTATAATCTTTAGATGAGATTAGATAAGACCACAGACTTAATCACTCATCTTGAGGACTTTAGATGTCCTTTACACCTTCAGGACATCCCACGTACCATGGATTTCTCACCTTTTAATGACATGCTTTCAAGCATCAGTAGGAAAATGATATTGTGGACAAGCAATCTTACTACCTGCTGTGAATTTACATAAAACTATCCTTAAATATACTGGTATAATTATAGTAAGCCAGGAGTTTAATTACATCTGTTTTTTTAACTAATAATGTTATAAGAGACTTATTTATGATTTTTGCAAAGCTGTAATAAAAAAAATGTTGTACTTTGTTCTTTTTATGTGCTGGCAGAACACATGGTAGGAAAAGAGCAATGGCATCAAGCTGATTTTATTTGCAATTTATTTATTTGGAGATGTGCCATTTTCTTCAAGACAACAGTTTGTCAATATTGTCAATATTGTCAGAAAGTAATGACTGCTCTCTTAAATGACTGGCTTATTTGTATTTTGTGGTCTGTGATCCTTTGTAACCAATGATCCAGTTATCTGATTGGATCATGGGATCCCTGTGTCTTTGTTGGCAGAGTAGAAATCTCAGACCCTAATTAATGTCTCATTGTTAGCCAGTGAAAAATTCCCACTGTAGACATTCATCCATTATCCTCACTTAGGGTTTCAGCTTATGTTTCCCAAATTAATGTTCCTTTCACTTCATATATTAAATATTTAAAATTTCATTGTGTTGTGTCTGTTTTTTGTAAGCCAACTTATATCATTTCTGAATCAAGCTGATGTATAAATAGACGAATAGATGATCGATAAGTGACCAGATAGACAATAGAGTTGTTAGAATTCAGTCTATATTAAATAGCACAAAGGCAAATATGTGTGGTGCAGAGAGAGACTACCACACTACATCATTGGACAACTTATGTTTGGTTCCTGTTCCACCCTTGACTAGCCCTGATATTTTGGAAAAGTCATTACATTTCAACAATCCTCAATGTTCTTACATGTCACTAGGGACAGTGACTGCATGCTGTGTAAAATGCATTCCAACGTTCACAATACAGTATATGGGAGTGAAAAACATCACCAACAAAAGCTTGTAGAAAGTTCTAATGCAGAAGCATGCGCATGATAGTCACTATCATGTAAAACGTATTGTATTTTGTTATGCAATGAAGTTTTCTTAAGGAGGAGGTAGAGTTATCAGAAGAGCTTCAAGACTGCTGCTTTTTGGACATCAGAACAGTAGTCTTGAATGGTCATGAAAGTCATGGTCATCAAAGTCATGAGACTAATGGTGAAGTTGAGTCTGATGTTAAGCTTCTTTGGGTATGAAGAGGTTGGTGACAGATCAATGGTAAAATCTAACAGAAATGATAGGAAAAACCTTAAAGCAGCTAATTATCTGTAAAGACTATTTTAATGAAAGTTTTTTCTGTTTTTCTATAAGCAACCCATTTTTAATATACAGGTGTTTATTTTAATGTAAGCATGTCCATATTTAAAGTTTTCTTGAAATTTGGTGGGGCTCCCCAATCCCCACACACCTTTTTTAGAGATTTTGAAATTTCAAGACTGAGGGGTTCATAGATGTAAGCAGGCTCCCTTACCTAATACATGTTTCCCTTTGTAAATTCTTGGCCAAATCTTCCAAAGCCACTTTAGCATAGGACACTCACTAAAAGATGGGTTTTACTTGAAGGAGCTGGTGCGCCCATATCCCATTTGTGAGTCTCAGCCCACAATTGCACCTGTCTGAGAATTGTCTTAAGTTGATAGAGGCCCACCCAATCTATCTGGGAAATTTTGAGAGTTCAGACTGTTTCCTAGGGGGTAGCAACCAACAAAGATGGAAAAAATGCCAGCTTCTTTGCTTCAGAAAGGGACATCAGGCTCTCTGTTCATCAGGGAGCCTGCTTCTCTCTCTGCTCCCCCCCCCCCAACTTGTCCTCTCTTTCTCTCTCAAAAATAAATAAATAAAAATACTTTAAAAAAAAGACAATTCCTAACATTCCTCCAACATTTTTTTTTAAGATTTCATTTATTTATTTGACAGAGAGATCACCAGTAGGCAGAGAGGTAGGCAGAGAGAGAGAGAGGGAAGCAGTTGCCCTGCTGAGCAGAGAGCTCAGGACTCGAGCAGAGGGCTCAATCCCAGGACCCTGAGATCATGACCTGAGCCGAAGGCAGAGGCTTAACCCACTGAGCCACCCAGGTACCCCAATCCTCCAACATTTATAAGTATGTATTAATCATAGGATATTTAACTCTTTTGTGTAGATTTACTGTATTTGCTTTCATGTATTCAGCTTTATTTGAAATCTCAAAAAATATAGGTGGCTTAACAATTAAAGAGTTCTTCATGCTCAAGATTTTGTAGTTGAAGTAAGTTAACTTCTTTACTGTTGATGCAATGAAGTAAAATAATATTGAAAACGTTAAGGGAGTATGTGTAAAATTATTTCTTTTGGTGTCAATTTCTTTAGAGATTGACATTCTGCACAAATGAAGGAATAAATGTTAAACTACAGCAACATTGATAGTTTGTGTAATCAATTTGTCTGTCACCTTTATTAGTCAATTTTTTGATCCCTTTCTCCTCAGCCCTATTTTTCTTTCTGACATGCAATAAATTTTTAGGTCAAGGACTTTATACTCTTTTAAACAGTAATGAGGAGAGCATAAAGGGTTAAGTTTATCAAAGTTCTAATACCCCATTTAGTAATTATTTAGTAAATCATATTCGCCTGTGCCTGAGATGAACAAGGTTAGCGTTACACATTTTTTTTTTAAACTAAGTACAGTGGTTCTATTACTAGCTCCACTTACTAGCTAGAAAAATTATTTAAACTTTCTGTTCCTCATTTTCCCACCTGAAAAATAAATATAATAGGGCCATCTCATAGAGTTGATACATGGTTAATTATGGTAAAATATATAAAACACTTATCCGGCAGAAGAAAGTGATATATGTATTAGTTATTATGCCCTCCTTCCTGCCCCCTTCCTCCCTCTCCCTCCCTCCCTCCTTTTCTTCTTTCCTTCCTTCCTTCCTTCTTTCCAACAGACTCCATCTAGAAAACACTTTCAGGGGGTGCCTGGATGGCTCAGTGGGTTAAAGCCTCTGCCTTCGGCTTAGGTCATGATCCCAGAGTCCTGGGATTGAGCCCCGTATCAGGCTCTCTGCTCAGCAGGGAGCCTGATTCCTCCTCTCTCTCTCTGCCTGCCCCTCTGCCTACTTGTGATCTCTGTCTGCCAAGTAAATAAATAAAATCTAAAAAAAAAACCCACAAAAAAACAAAAAAACATTTTCAGTAATTACTGACCTCACGACAACTGCACATTTGCTTTGGACTTGAACTTGTTAGACCCCAATGCCCAGGAAGTTGCCTACTATACGCTTATTGCTGATTTCATTGTTTTGCTGTTTCAGTACTCCTGTTTGCCAGCAAATGTCATAAGAACATTCATACTTTCACAGCTGGGTGATCGGAAGATGACGGAATATTATTCTCCCTAGTCACAGGATGGTGAAGGTAAGAATTATTCCGGGCACACAGCGCTGAACAGCATTTTGTTGGAGAATTACCTGGGTGGTATACAGCTATGCAGATATTCTATTTTTTGCTTCCATCTGTGTAAGGAATATAGTTTTTCTGCTTCTGCTTAAAGAAGGCACTGACAACTCGATTACCCTTACATATCAAAAGTGGCATAAACAAAAGCAGTTTCAAACACTTTGAAAACCACCAAATGAGAGCATGAAAGTGTAGAGGACCATTCAACCCTAAATTGCAAGACCTTCTTATTTTACAACATTCAAGATAAAGCTGAGTTTATCCTCCCTTAGGGGAGAAAAGCCCAGTGAAGCTCTGTCAGGATGAAAATTATATTTCTTAGTTCTCATAAACATATTTGACTGATAATTTAAATTAATGAGGCAGTGGGAAAACTTCACTTTGCATTGCAAATGGAGCAGAGAAATACATGATTCAGTAGGAAACGAGATTTAATAACTGTGAACATAAACCATATCACTATAAAGGTCAAAATAGTGTTTTCTCTTCCCATAGCAATTAGAATAAAAATATCAGTAAAGGTATCATTTTGATATTCCTAGATCATGCCATAAATAGTAAGAAATCCTGGTCATAAATACTGTGTGTTTTTAAAAAAATTTGAGAGAAAGAGCATGAGCAGGGGGAGGGGCAGAGAGAGAGGGAGAAGAATACTTCCCACTGAGCAGGGAGCCAGATGAGGAGATGGGGCTCCATCCCAGGACCTTGGGATCATGACCTGAGCCTAAGGCAGATGCTCAACTGACTGAGCCACCCAGGTGCCCCAAATACCATTTTTTTTTTAAGATTTTATTTATTTATTTGACATACAGAGAGAGATCACAAGCAGGCAGAGAGGCAGGCAGAGAGAGAGGGGGAAGCAGGCTCCCTGCTGAGCAGAGAGCCCGATGTGGGGCTCGATCCCAGGACCCTGAGATCATGACCTGAGCCGAAGGCAGCGGCTTAACCCACTGAGCCACCCAGGCGCCCCCAGATACCATGTTTTAAAAAATCATCTTCTTTCTGACCCTGGAACTGAATAAAGGATTAATGTTATTTACACAGATACCTAATTTACATGAAGGAGAACTTTTTCTTTAAAACTGTCACATATATTATATTAAAAGAATGTGAAACTCTTAAAGAAAACACTCATATTTGTTTTGCTTCACTTATATTAACCATTTTAAATGTTTTCAAACTTTCTCTGTTGCATATGCTGAAGAGAAGTATTCAGAGCCTAGAAGGTTGGTTTGACACAAAATAGAACTACAATCTTTGGAACTATAATAATTAGTCTATTTTGTGTTCAGGAAGAATCTGAAATAATTAGAAACATTGTTTAAAGATTGTCTTGATAATCTGAAAGGTGAAGCAGAAAGGTTTCCTCAAATTAAACCGAAAAATAACCTGTTTCAAAACTTGTTTCCTTGTGTAATATAAAATTACACATCCAATTAAATTAAATAAAAAGAAATAAAAATGAGTCAGGGTTCTGCTTCACTAATCTTAGAAGTCAGCCACTTGAGCGTAACCAGCTTTAGAAGTTTAATCAGCACATGAGCTTGATTGGTTACTTCTGACCTGAAGACCAACATAATTAAAGAATATGAAACTCATTTCAGTATCTCTTCCCCTGTATCATGACCTTGAATTGAAAGAGCAAAACCTGAGAAAGGTGAGACAAGCATCCTATCTCATTTTGAGAAATAAGCCATCTGCCCTTCAGAACGTAGGCATTATTTCTGTTTTAAGCACCCAAAGATATTTCAGTAAATCATTAACCAAACATCAGCAGAATGGAATTTATCCATTAACGTAAGGCAGCCAGGGGTGTCCCGCTTAATTCTGACTAGTCAAGAGAGGCAAAAGTTCATCAACATAGAAGCTGGATGAATTACTCTTGACTGTGTCTTAGTTTAACTAATAGGGATCAACATACCTTCTGTGTGTTTTTATCTTTAGCGATTTCCAACCCTAATCTTCAGAATCATAGAGTTTAAGAAACTAGTCTAAACTTCTTCCTTTCCCCCATTTTCCTAACTCATGGGATAAATTGTACTGTGTATCCCAGTGCTAAGACTTGAGGAGGTAAGAGCCCTTGGATCCTTGTTGATTGACATCCTCCTTCCTTAGCTCAGAGCGTCTCCACATTCTCACCGTGGTTCAGGTCTTTAGCAATTTTTTTCCCCAGTAGTTCACGTGTATTTCCTAATTTCTATCCCAGATCATTTCATTTTTTTTAAAATATTTCATTTATTTATTTGGATAGCAAGAGTGAGAAAGAGACTATGGGGGGGGGGGCAGAGGAAGAGGGAGAAGCAGGTTCTCCACTGAACAGAGAGCCCAACGATTCAGGGTTTGATTCTAGGATGCTGTGATCATAACCAGAGCTGAAGGCAGATGCTTAACCAACTGAGCTACCCAGGTACCCCTACCCCAGGTCATTTTAGATTTGGTTCAAATATAAAGAAGTCTTTTGTAAATTTTTACTTTGACCTATGGGTTTTTCTTTTACCTTTAACATTTTTTTAAAAGATTTTATTTATTTATTTGACAGACAGAGATCACAAGTAGGTAGAGAGGCAGGCAGAGAGAGAGGAGGAAGCAGGCTCCCCACTGAACAGAGAGCCCGATGAGGGGCTCAATCCCAAGACCCCGGGATCATGACCTGAGCCAAAGGCAGAGGCTTTAACTCACTGAGCCACCCAGGCGCCCCTTCCCTTTAACTTCTAGTCACACCTGGGAAGAGAACTCCAAAGTGTCCGGGCTTACAATTTAGAAATGGAAAACATCATCCTCTCTAAACCCTTTGGTGTGACTTGATTTCTTGGAGAATCACCTCCATGGTGTAGGAAATATTTTATCTGCCATACAATGTCTCATGTTCTTTCAAGGGAATGTAGTCTTTGCTTGTTCTTCCTTTTAAATTTCCCAATTTCCTTATGCTTTCCTTAGGTTCTGTTCATAATAGGTCTTTCTGTTTCTCTCTGTCCCTTTCCCACAGAAGGCTCAACTCAACTCCATCAATAGTCAGAAAACTATGCAAATAGTACAAGAAAGCCTTTTATTGTTCTTCTCAATGGGATTGCAATCCAATATTTCCACCTATAGAATAATGTACAATTAACTATCAAAAAATCACATTAACTTGGCACATGGAAAGAACATTGGTGTAGGAGTCAGAAAGCATAAACATGGTTCCAGTTGTTACTCCCTTGACCTGTGACCCAGAGTGACTTAAAGCTACTATACATTTCAGCTAGCCTGTACATAGCATTGGAATAATAATGTCATATTGCTCATCCTTTAAGGTAGTTTGGTGCATTGACTGAAATAAGGCATAGAAAACAATTTACTAATCCTAAAAGATATACAAATGCATGTTATTATGCTTATTTTATTATTTGCTTTATTTCCTTAAATTGTAAGCGCAGACACAGCAGGGACTCTCTTCTGTTGGTTCTTTAATAGCCCCTAGCAAATTCATAGAATTCACCAAATTTCCAGTCATGGAAATTAGCAGATGTTAAAGGAAATCGCTTAAATCATTCCTCTTGTTATGAAAATACACATTCCAGTATGCTTAGCTTTCGGTAAGATTACAGTAGCAGTGGTTATCAAATAACAATGAGTGGCTTTCTATATCTGTGTTTAGAAAGTAAGACTGAGAAGGCTTATCTGGGGATAGCAGAGTGGTATTAAATGTAAGTACAAAGCCAGAAAGAGAAGTGATGATGTTGTCATACTCTTCTGGCCTCATTACTCTGGAAGAACTTTCTTTTCCTTAATGCATGTATGTAACTCCCTGAATGTTAATGAAAGTGTTGTGTGCCCAATGAGGGGAGAAAAGGGCCAAGATTGAAAACCAACACCAATGATGCACATTTAATGAACTGGTCTTACACTTTTATGCACTACTTCTTTAAAATTCTGACTTCTTTTTTTAAAGGTACATTAGCTGTGTCTATTTGGGGCCTAGAGAAGTTCAAATGGAAGAAATCACTTGTCTGAAAATTAAAGGATGAGCTCCCTCAGCTCCCTGCTGAGCAGAGAGCCTGATGTGGGGCTCGATCTAAGATAATCTTAGACCTGAAAAAAAAGCTTCTGGTCTTGGCGCCATTTTTGAAAAGTCGAAATTCTGTTGATACAGCAACGTGGAACTGTGACCAGCAGTGGTTCTTTCAAAACACTGTCACATGCACAAACATTTCTTGCTCAAGTCCAGTCCATGTTTTTGTGCTTTTCATTGCATTCTTGTGTTTGGAGACTCGTTCGAACATTATAGCTGGCTGAGGTGTTAGTTGATTATAAGATCATTTGTTTTTTCCTTCACTGTCATATTGACTCTCTTTACTTTTCGGATAATTCCAGCCAATGTGTCACCATGCAACATTGGCATGATGGGACCCACAGTCCTATTCCAAGATTTCATGATATTATAGTGATCTACCATATTTCAACTTGTGGTGGAGAACCATCAGTTTGATCTCTTCTCTATGATTCAGCATATGACTGGGCCATCTTCTCATAACCTACCTGGAATGTGGCTAGGAACATTGCTTCACTTTAAAATTATACTAGGTAAAGTTAGAAAAGTCAATTATATATTGGAAAGTCAGTGATCAATGCTTATGTTTTCTACTCTTTTGGATAAGCTATGTTATATCTCTTCCTTCAAGTACCATGGATACTTGAGACATGAATGCCATTGTGTTTGCACCAAAAGATACATTTAGAAAAAGGATCTATACTAACATTCATGAGGTGGCTATTCTTAATATTTTTTTTAAGATTTATTTATTTATTTGACAGTGAGGGGGAGAGAGAGCGAGCACAAGCAGGAGTGCATCAGGCAGATGGAGAGGGAGAAGCAGGCTCCCCACTGAGCAGGGAGCCTGATGTGGGGCTCAGTCACAGAACTCTGAGATCATGACCTGTGAAGAACCGCCCCAAGGTGGTGATTCTTGAAAGCACTTTTTCCTCAAGGATAATTTTAGACCACCCACATCAGAATTATCTGGGTGCTTTTAAGATGTTTCCTAGGCACAAATTATGCAATTCTATTCAGTAGATAAGAGAGATAATTAAAGACTTTAGGTTTCTTTTGGTCAAGCATGTAACTGGTAAGTAGCCATACAAAGAACTAAATAGTCATGGAATATATGAACATCAGCGGGCACCAAACTTGCTAATTTGTATTTCATGTATGCATTAGAAAGGACCTTGCCTGTGGTAGCATAGAGACCCATGCTTTTGCTTTATGGGTTGCAACATACATAGTGAATATTAAATTTTAATAGTTACAAAAGGCATTTTTTCCCATTGAAATGGTGTCAGGAAACAAACGGTTTAACATAAACTCCAAAATGATCGCTCCTCCTTATGTGGGGTAAATTCCATAATGATAGCTTCCCTATTCGGTCCTCAATACAATTTGTTCATTAAGTCTGTTAAAATCATATTCATTACTTTTCTAGCTTCACATGTTTTTCCAAGCACATGCTGTTATTTTCACTCCGATTTTTGGTGTTCCACTCTTTAGAGAAAATGGGTAGCCTTTTAATTTTTCTTCTTGGTGCTGAATCTTCTAATGCTTTGTTTACCTGGGTCAATCAGTCATAAGATCTTTGGTTTCAGGGATTGTTTTTAGCAGCTATGATTTTACTTTAATTTCAAAAACTTACTCCATAAAAAAAAGAATTTACTCCATATATTGGTCTTTCATCTTCATAGGAAGCTTTAAAATGCTGCTAGTGTGAATTTCTAGAATTTCTCAATAAAAATGGCAGAAAATGAAACAACTGTAGTTTCCATTACTTCAAATTGTATTGTTTGTTGACTGAACTTATTTTCAGTTCTCACCATGAGGACAAGGAGGGGAACAGGAAAAGAGCTCAGGAAGAAAGCAAGATAATTAAAAAAATTCATTTTGTGTATATGTTCTATTTGCCTGTTTGCCTTTGTGACTCAGCCTTTACCGTGTTTAGTCAACTAGATTAGGTGACTAAGGACAGATGGAAATGAAGCTCTTCCTTACCCTCATGTAGTCATTAGGTAATAATCTCGTCCATTCAGTCCTAAGTACAAATTTATTGTCATTTTATTACAAATCATCTACGTTTAACAGATGAGGCAAGCAATTTGATTCTACCTAAACTTAGTATTGTGCTTCTACTGGAGAGTAATGGGATGCATAAACCTCATAGGAAACTTTCACAATAGAGCACAAGATTTTAAATAAAAAAAATAGCTTCCTTACGGAAGCTTGCACCATGTTCATTTTCAAGAGTTATTAGCAAGATGAAACACAGTCAACATAAAAGTGCAATGGTAGGGGCGCCTGGGTGGCTCAGTGGGTTAAAGCCTCTGCCTTTGGCTCAGGTCATGATCCCAGGGTCCTGGGATGGAGCCCCACATCGGGCTCTCTCCTTGGCAGGGAGACTGCTTCCTCCTCTCTCTCTGCCTGCCTCTCTGCCTACTTGTGATCTGTCTCTGTCAAAGAAATAAATAAAATCTTAAAAAAAAAAGTGCAATGGTAGATGCTCATTTGGTTTTGCATTCAGATTCTAGATTTTATTTCCACTGAAAATATTTGAACATTGAGGATCTGGTTTATGAGGCAATTTTTGTGACTGTTACAAGTAGAGACCCATAATAATATAACCAAGGCCTTGAAATTGCTTTATGCTAATATTTTAACTCTGTGGAACTATATTTTCCTCTTACTTTCATTTTGAAATATACAGTCTCACAGAGATTTGTAACTTTTATCTACTCATTCTTTTTTTAATTTAAATTCAATTAATTAATATATAATGTATTATTAATTTCAGAGGTAGAGGTCAGTGACTCATCAGTCTTAGATAACACCCAGTGCTTATTACATCATATGCCCTCCTTAATGTCCATCACCCAGTTACCCATCATTTTTAACAAAGGAGAGTAAGATTGCCCCTGTGTTAGGAAGCTCTTAATAAATTAAGGAATTAGGGGGGTAACAGTCTCGATGTAAAACACTTGATTTGTAACCAGCCCTACCTCTTACTCCGGAAAGTTTTCTTCGTTGATGTTTTATAAGTGATTTGCTTCACAGTACAGATGTTTTTTTATAGATCAGCACCTGCATATTTATGCTCATTTTAATCTATATTTACATGGCAGCTATCACTCTGAAATCAAAGCTTCTTGAATCACAAATTGGGATAAACTCAATTAGCTACATCAAAAAAGTTTGATAGCAAAAGAGACTGGAAAAAAATCATTTGAGTCCTTATACATAATCCTTGCATCTGAAGGAACAGTTCAGTTTTAAACCAAAAAGCAGGAGATGTTGTAGAAGTCCTTCAAAATAAAAGCCTAAAGCAGAGTCCCTGTCCTAAATGTTCTTGTAAACCAATCAAGAATTCAGAGCCTACATGACACATTCCACCTGTGGCAGAGTGAGTTATTGTGTGGCTTAGTGTTGGTGGGTGCAGTTGGAGAAGGCTTCTTGGGGGAGGAGAGGCATTCTCTGAATACAGGAAGATGAAGTGTGGTTACGTTCATAGAGAAAAGAGACAAGCATTTTAGACTGTAAATCTCCATGATCGTAGAAAACACATCCCCTTCCCTGGGATCAGACCTGAGCTGAAGGCAGAGGCTTTAATCCACTGAGCCACCCAGGTGCCCCTCCAATTAACTTTTAAATATGTTATTGTGGGAGAAAGAATACAAGCAACCTTAGTGTTCAGGGAAAATAAAAAGTAACATAAATTATGGCATATTCATTCATCGGAGTATTATTCATTCATGAAGAAGTCTACGTAACTGATATTGTAACAATTGCCTATGATTTAATTTATACAGTAGCTTGTTAATTTGCATATAAAATTTGACTTTAACTAAGAAAAACAAACAAAAACATAGATCAACTGACTAAGATTCTCCTGTATTGTGCCCAGGTATCTGTATTTATAAATTTCCAGATAATTCTGTTTCAGCGGCCAGGTTTTAGACCCATTAGTCAAACTTAACAGTTTCTGACTCATAATAATTTATTTAAGAATATGCTTTTTTCTTTCCTACTTGTATCCTTGTTATTCCAAAGCCAGAGAGCAACTTGGATGCTTTTTTTTTTTTTTAAAGATTTTATTTATTTATTTTGACAGAGAGAAATCACAAGAGAGGCAGGCAGAGAGAGAGGAAGGGAAGCAGGCTCTCCGTTGAGCAGAGAGCCCGATGCGGGACTCGATCCCAGGACCCTGAGATCATGACCTGAGCCAAAGGCAGCGGCTTAACCCACTGAGCCACCCAGGCGCCCAACTTGGATGCTTTTAATAGGGAAACTTTTTGGTAAATTTTGATGTCTTAGACATTTACTTAATAAATATTGTTGAGCACCCATTGTATGCCAGACATGTTAATGGGTACTGGGGATGTGTCACCAAACTAGATAAACATAAGAAACCCTGATCCCTTTGTTTAGACAGAGTCACTAGAGTGTAGATTATTATATCATAAACACAATCTAGAGGCTTAAATCCTAATGACTTGGTGTAAATAAATAGAGCAGTAACTCTATATTTTAATGAACTTTATTGAAAGGAACAACTTGTATGGATGGCAGGGTAGTGTTTCTACATCCTTACCCAAGGGCAGCAGTTTTAACAAACATTTGAATTATGCTGACTCTATGCCCAGCACCATTCTAAGCATTTTATATGCATCAGTAATGACATCAGATTATAGCAGAGTCCAAGATCACAGAGCAGGATAATCTATCTTCACCAGCCCTGTCACACACAGCTCAGTTTCTTACTTTCTCACAGACAAAGATGCCAGCCAAAGCCCTGTTATTTGCTCAACATTCGTTCTGCTTTGGCGGGGCTGGGAAGACTTGACCCCTCCTCTACCACCTTACTTCCTGTTTCCTGCAGTTCTCTTCTTTTCCAGTCAGGAGCAGCATGCCCACAATGTGGGAGGCTCTGAGCAGTGGGCTTTCCCCTTCTTGATCTATATAAACTTTGAAGCAGCTCTGTGAGGGAGGAATTCATATGGTGTTTTACAGAACAAGGCTTAGAACATTTGAAGGTTTAGAACTAGCCCCAGACTCTGAATCATAGTTAACGTCTATGTGTGATTTACAAGTGATGCTAACATACTTTTTAAAAGATTTTATTTATTTATTTATTTATTTATTTATTTGAGAGAGAGACAGACAACACGAGCATGGGGAAGGGGTAGAGCCACCCAGGCACCCCTCTAACATACTTTTGATTTATTTTCTTAAATAGTAGGATTCTGAGTACCTCTGGCCTGGTGATGGAGGTATTAGGAGATCAGGAACACTTAAGTATACGGAAGTTATTAGAATGGATCTAGTAATTAGCTTGGATGAAATACTCATGAGTGTTCATTATCTTGTTATGCTTTGTAATCAACATTAATATTATCATTGTCTATATAAATTACATATTTGTGTGTATATATATATACACATATGTGTGTATATATATATATACCAATTAAAATAGATAGGGAAAATAAAACAATATAAAATTTCTGTTTAGGTCTGGAAAAACAATCAAATTGGTTGGGGTGCCTAGGTGGCTCAATTGGTTGAGCATCTGCCTTCAGCTCAGGTCATGATCCCAGGATCTTGGGATCGACCCTACCTTGGTCTCCTGTTTGGCGGGGAGCCTGCTTCTCCCTAGGCATGCCACCCTTTCCACTGGCCCTGCTTGTGTTTTCTTGCTCTATCTCAAATAAATAAATAAAATCTTTTTTAGAAAACCCAATAAAATTGGTTGATAACTTAGCATGTATCTGAAAATATACAAATTCTAAGATACAATTGAGTTACTTTCTCTGGTTCCTTAAATCACCATGTTGTTGGAGCACTAGTTTTTCACTAAAACTTTTAGCTTGATCATCATAAATTTTGGTTGCACTAGGTTATTAATAGTTAAACAGTTTTCTTTACAGCTTGATATATTATTTAAAGTACAGACTACCTTGCAGAAAACTACAGTGATTTAAACAAGATATGAATGTATGTCTCTCTCATGTTTGGTCCAGAGATGGGCAGAAGGCTCAGAGCAGGTAGAGGTTCTGAATTTTATCACCAAATCTAGATTAGCTGCTTAACTGCTGCCTTTACCCTGACTTCAGAACGGGGGTAAGTGAAGGGCACGGAAGGCAGCCTCCTTTCTAAAGAAGTAATCCAGAAGGTGCACACAACACCTCCACTCACGCTGCTTCAGTCACATGACCACAACCAGGTGCAGGGGTGCTAGGTGCAGGGGAGGCTTGGAACAGTAGCTGATGGATGGGGCAGTGAGGGTAAGAGGCACTCACAAAAGCTGGGTGGGAACAGGGGATTCTATATTTTTGTGAGGAGGGGGAACAATAGATCCTGGAAGATGACTAGCAATCTTTGCCCAAATGCCCAAAAGCCTTAATATGCTAGTGTGTATGGCAAATATCCTGGCATGATAGGTGGGATTGAGGTGGCCATGAAGTGAGATTTGACACATAGGATTTCTCAAACTGATTTAAATTGCTTTAATTTAATTTAATTGTAGTAGTTAGATGTGATGAACCACTGGCATGTCCTGGGGCTCTGACCCTACCTTGAAAGTGAATTCAGCCTGACTGGAATGTTTAGCCAGCCATGTGCAAGTACCCATACAGATAAAATGGCCTCCTAAGAGTCTAGAATGGCACAAAATTATTACCTGTAGTGACAAGAGATCATATGGCTTCAGTCTTCTGGGTCAGATCTGAACCTGCTGTGAGGTGGCTTTTATATTTGTGAAGTAATAAGGACAAGGGGGGAAGGGTTTATCTCCGTCTTTTCAAACTCATGCACAGGGCAGAGAAAATGGAATCCTCAGACTCAAACTCTTAAAAATGGAAATAGGACTGATTTACCATGTGCAGTGAATAAAATAAAAGTCAGTGGTGCCAGGTGCCCATTCTCCCCAAAATCATATTACCCAATCTTGGTTCCAGGACATTTTCGAGGTTTGTAGGTTCTCCATCAAAGAAAACATGACTGGGGAAAAATAATAATAGCTCATCTGAAACTGTGTCAGGGTTGAACTGGGTTTCTGCCAAACACCCCATCCAAAAGAATAGAATTGGGTCTCAGGGTGTCACCTTGATAGAAGAGTGTGGTTTGCAAACCAATGGAGCCTCATGCTGTGGCCGTATCTCATGCCTTTTTCTGAAGCAGCCTTCAAGTTATTTAATAAGTGGGATGTGCTCTTAACTCACCTTGCTTTAAGGCAAGGTCTTTCCTCCCCGCCCCCATTGTTCTTTTTATTCATAAGGTATACTCCATGTGTGTGTATGCATGTACTCTCAATGGCTTTATCTTGCTTGAATATAAAAGTAAAATAACACTAGAAATTGGAATACTAGAAATTAGAATACTTTTGAGATGAACAATGACTGGTATGAGCTCACCACTTTGTTTATCTTATCAAATTCATAGAGTTCACTTTATTCCCAGTAAATTGCTCTAGACTATCATATCTGCAATTTTCCTATCTACATTGTCTCATTGTTCAATGATAGGAATCTAATCTTCCTAGCTCATGAACAAAATTGAGCCAATACAAAATCTTCAAAGCATTATTTGCATATGAAAGCAGAGTGGGAAATGTCTGTATCCAAAATTAATTAGTTAACAGTGTTCTACAATGTAGAGTATCAGGGAAAAAGTATGTTTTTCTAGTTTATGAGAGCATATAAGTAGTTTTGCCAATGGGTGGGGAGGATGTAGAAAAATATTTGAGAGGAGAGTGAAGAACTTTTGACCAGGACTCCTTTATAACATGGTCACAAATTTTTGTTTGTTTAAAGTCAGGCTTGAACAGAGTAGATCATGGTACCAGAGGCTCTTTTGGACATCCTGAATTCAAGAATACCTACTAAGGTCCTTTGAATCATATTAGACGTTTTCTTCTCCTCATAGGCTCCGATAATTCCAGGAGCTAGGACCACCATGAGCAGTGATGAAGTAAGAAGTCTGGTCAGGAACATTAAGAGCTTCTGAAAGCTTCTAGTTGATTCTAAGTTATCTCTAGGATAGGGCTGCTTTTGTTTATTTATTTATTTTTTTGTGAGTGAACAGAGGGAGAGGGACAAGCAGACTCTGAACTGAGTGCTGAGCAGGACACAGGATCATGACTCTGAGATCATGACCTGAGCTAAAACGAAGGGTCAGATGCTTAACCAACTGAGCCATCCAGGCGTCCCACTTTTTTTCTTTTAGAAAGATCTGATTCCCTGTTTATTTGTTCTCACATCAATGCTGTATTCAATAAAAACCACTTTCTTGCTACTTTCCTAATAATGAGCCACTTTCATAACCCGCAGATGATATGAATGACTTAATGAACCAGTTGCATATTTTACCAGTAAAATTTCATTTTAGGTACCAAAGAAACAGTTTTTAGGAAGATTTAAGGTAGTAGCATAACTGTTCATATTACCTGTCTTTTCAATAGTTGTAATCTTATTTTTGAGAAGAATTAATAAGATTTCTCAACAGAGACACAGTCAGAGTAGAATAATTTTGTGATAAAGCATAGTGGGATATTTTTCAGATTCAGAAGTTTTTGCTCTACTATTGAGATTAAAAAATGTCATTTATTCAAGAGCACTATGACTTGTTCCATTATACAGTTGAGACAATTTGCAAAATAAACTACAAAAGATCCACTTGGTGGAGTGTTATGCTGTTTGGCATGCTTTGCTAAAATGGTTTTGCTAATGAGCCAATTTTTAAATATTGCATGAATTTGTTGATAAAAGAATGAGAAAGTTTACCGAAGACATTACATTTCTGACATACTTAATATTATAATCTTGCTTCTTAAACATGATAAGCTACCATAGCATGCACAGTAAATTAATATGTTTGGGGCAAAAAAAAAAAAAACAAAACAACAACTTAAAAGCTTAGTTATGCTTCTGTGCAAACTAAACTTCCTTTCCTCAAAGCTGCTTGGACTTTTAAAAATTCTACCTAACACTGTCTTATCTCACATAAGATACCCAAATTTAGAAAGCCAGTTCAAAATCAGTTGGGTTAAATTACATTTTAGAAATTAGAGTGGTATACTAATTTTTAAAGTAACTTTATATAACCTTAACTTTGTGATTAAAATTCTTTTATATTTTTCTCCCTTTTATTTATGATCCTTGGAAGTCATTTGAGTTTTTTCTAAAAGCTTTCCTTTTCATTGTTAAAGTTTAATCGCCTATAATTTAATGATTCATAATATTTCACATTTTTACTCACATAGTTTGGCATATATTCCTATCATAGTCATGCTTATAAAATTAAGGGCAAATTAAAAGCCTTCTGATATGGGCAAATTTGTTCCTTCTCATGCAACCACTGCCTATGATATTTAGAGTTATATTAGATCAATTCTAAATTGCCATTCTAAGCAGAAATTGCATGTATTCTGCCCAGTATCTCATGCTCTTAACCTATGAAATAGGGACTTATAAATTATTCTTTTTAAGGCAAGCATATTAATCTAAAATCTTTTTCTTTGCTAAGCAAATCAGGAAAGAACAGTCCTATGAAACTAAAGTTTCAAAGGAATGAATCATCTTATTGTTTATTTCAGACCCCCTTATATCTGTCAGTGTATATCACTGAGGCAAGTCACTGAATGGCATCACTCAATTTTTTTCAATGTGGCTCACCACATTTTAGACCACACTCATAAGATACACTTAACCGAAGGGTCTCAGAGCCTTCTCAAGTATTTTGCTGAGCCAGGAGAGCAATTGAATTATAGGATAAAAGAAGCAACGTGCTTCACTTGGCAAAAGACTGTCTTCGTGTTCCTTGGCCTTGCCAATCTCTCTTCTTCCAATGAAGTCTTTTACTAAGAGAGCTGTAGTAAAGCATTCATTTGTTGTTACAAAAAAATTACTTTAAAATGAACTTCTAAAATTGCTCTTGAAAATAATTTTTTTTCTATACACTCACCCACTCGCCCACCCACCCACCAAGTAAACTATGTCCCAATTTATTTGCTCAGTAGAAAAAGAAATATTTTATCTGTGTGATACAATTCTTCTTTTCTTTTTCAGATCTGGGGCTAAGGGATGAAAAGCAATAGAATGCATTGATGTAGGAATAACTAAACTCGGCTTAATGGGCTGTGAGCTAGAAACTTGCTTGTGAGACTTTAGTTGTAGAAGGCTATCTATTGTATAATCTTTATGGCTGACATTGGCTACCAGAAACTGGGGATTTACAGAGGCAGATCCTGCAACCAGGGAAAGGAATCAGAAATGTTTCCAGTCAATGTACTGCTGCTCAGAGAACATGGTAGAACAATAGTTCAGAATTGGGCATTTGACATGACACTATCTTTGTTGAGTTCCTGGGTCTGTTATTTCTCTCTCACTTTTTTTTTTTCATCTATAGAATGGGAATAAGACTAGTATCTAACATAAAATTCTGTGGTGGGTTGTAAATGTGATAAATCCATATAAATTGCTGAGCACAGTGCCAGGTACGTAGTAAATATTAGCTCTGACTATTCTCATAAGAATTTTATCTTCAGCTCTGAAATTTTTGAATTATAAAATGGAAAAGTATTCATTCATTATTAATTCAATAGAGACGTATGCTATGTCTTCAAAAATTAGATGGCAGGATGGTGAATTAAAAATGAAATACAGGAAAGGAATGATTTTTTTTTTCCCCTAATGTTATGTGTTGGATTGGGCTATACCAAAAAATCGATTCCGCCTCTTGAAATCCATTGGCTGTCTTATAAGGATATGTCATCTTTCACAAGAGAATCTGGATTAATATCATTTCACTAACTCCATTCATTTATTTATCCACAAAACAGTCCTTCATTTAATTTCTACCACATCTCAGACCAGTGTTAAGAGCTGAGAACACAAGAACTCAACCACATTCAATCTCTGGCTTCAAGAAATTAGAGAGATCTCATGGTGTGAAAAGGTATGTGAGATAAATTATAATTAATGGACATAACATGTGCGTTATTGGGGGAGTAAACCCAAATGCTAGGGTTTATTTTATTTTTCTAGAATTTTATTTTATTCATTTTTTTGTTATCATTGTAAAAATTTTTAAATTTGAGGAGGAAAATACAATATAAAGTAAAAGCGCTCCTTCCCTTCCACCGTTAGTCCACTCCTTGGAGGTTGCCACAGTTCAGTGATGTGAAGCTCTTTTTCATTCATTTTTGTTGTTGTGGCTGTTGTTGGGTGGATGCTGGTCTTTCTGCACCAGGCCAAGCTGAAAAAGAGTGGAGTGAGAACAAATGTCTGAGATACAATTATTCACCATTCAGGACTCCTGAATACTGGATTTTATTTATTTTTTTCTTTTTCTTTTTTTTAATTTCTTTTCAATGTTCCAGGATTCATTGTTTATGCACCACACCCAGTGCTCTGTGCAATACATGCCCTCCATAATACCCACCACCAGGCTCACTCAGCCACCCACTCTCCGCCCCTCCAAAACCCTCAGTTTGTTTCTCAGAGTCCACAATCTCTCATGGTTTCTCTCCCCCTCCAATTTCCCCCAACTCACTTCTCCTCTCCATCTTCCAGTGTCTTCTGTTTTAGTTCTAATGCTTCACAAGTAAGTGAACCTGTATGATAATTGACTCTGCTCTTTGCTTGACTTACTTCACTCAGCATTATCTCTTCCAGTCCCGTCTGTGTTGATACAAAAGTTGGGTATTCATCCTTTCTGATGGAGGCATAATACTCCATTGTATATATGGACCATATCTTTATCCATTCGTCATTGAAGGGCATCTTGGTTCTTTCCATAGTTTGGCAACTGTGACCATTGCTGCTATGAACATTGGGCTACAGGTGGCCCTTCTTTTCACTACATCTGTATCTTTGGGGTAAATAGCCAGTAATGCAATTGCAGGGTCATAGGGAAGCTCTATTTTTAATTTCTTAAGGAATCTCCACACTGTTCTCCCCAAAGTGGCTTTGCACCAACTTGCATTCCCACCAACAGTGTAAAAGTGTTCCCCTTTTTCCACATCCTCTCCAACACTTGTTGTTTACTGTTTTGTTAATTTTGGCCACCAAATATTGGATTTTAATTCAAGAGTTGGATTTAGAGAAGCACATAAACAAGGAAAGGGATTCTTTAGAGTGTGATCACATGGCCCAAGGAAGGAAGGAAGCAAGCAAGGAGATGCTGAGCTTGGAAATGGAAAGAAGCTTAGCACAGCCAAGCTGGGACCATATCAGGAAGGGACTTCAGTATCAAGCTAAGAAATCTGTACTTCTGAAGATTGATAGTAACCAATGAGATTTTAAGCAGGAATTGACTCTATAGCACTGAGAAGATTGAACTAGAAGGAAGGAAGCTGGAGATATTCAAGATACACCTCTGATAAAGGAGATCAGCCAGACGCTGACTGCAGTACACCAGAGGAGAGATAATGGGGCTAGATGGGCCAAAGGGGCACAAAACTACAAAACAAACAAACACTTTGAATGTGAGTCAAGAGCAGAATCTTTAGGAGTAAAAGCCGATAAATATTTCCTTGGAAGAGGGAGTGCCTTGTGATTTCGTGATTAATATTCTATAAAGTTGAGGTTACTGTATTCTGACATAATACCATAAGTGCAGAAGTTTGAAAAAGATATTTAGAATTTGACTTGTTGGTAAACTAGCCTGTAACTTGATGGATTTGTCTTAGAAACAAAACTGGCTTTTTCCTTTTAGTCAGGGTTTTCTGAACACATATATGGAAGATGCTTTGATATAAAATTCGATATGCTTTGATATAAAAAGTTTTCACTTTATGCTCAGCTTTGCAGGAATGTATCTAAGATGGGAAACCAAGCGGTCATATTGCAATACGTCTTCACCTACATTTTTATAGAAAATGACCCATGATCTATTTGGGCTTATATGATCCTTACTCATAAATATATATGAGGATAATGCCTTGAAGCTTCTATTTAATGAATTTATGAAAAATATTCACATTCTGGGAAGCCTTTCATTCAGGGCTGCTGCCTGGAAACACTTAGGATCTCTGTGGAGAAGCTTTGAACATGCATAGGCATTTTGTGTAATGGTGCATTGTTAGGAAGCTAAAAATCAAAATCAACACAACAACATTGTCTCCCACATGTAGACTTTCAGAACTTGGGAAAGTTCTTTTATCTTTCTGAATGCCTATTTCCTTGTCTGGAAAATGGGGGTGCCATTATTGAGTAAATAGTCAATTACAAAGACATTTCTTTTCTGTTATCCTCTTCTCTACTCAGATCATATATGACCTAGCAAGATAACTCTTGGTAGAACCCCAGTTTAGTAGGATACTGGTTTCTGGTTATTTCAGGACTGTAATAAAGTTCTGGCAATGCTTAACTCCAACTTGCATTTGAATTGGCTTTTAACATTAAGAATGTTCTTTTCTTTCTATGTTTATAAAGATAAGTTGGTGAAAGAACCCCAAATCATAATTCAGAGTTCTTGGCATTGTTTGTCTATAGTCACTGGGGTTCACCTGACTATGGCTGACTACTCATATCAAGGCAGAGTGTAAGATAAACACCAGTGAGATGAGATGGCCTAGAGAGAGTTTTCTCAGGTACAGGACCCCTGGCTGAGGCCAATCTGGCTGATGAACGAACATGGAACCCAAGGACTTCAAGAATCTCCATCCATAATACAGTTGGGAGGAAGCAGGATGACAAGATGAAGGTACAGATGTTTGGAGGAAGGAACGTTCCAGAAGAGATGATTTCTGAGAGGTTAGTTAGCCAGCTTTCAGTGTCTGCGAACTCTGCCTCCACAGCTGGGTCCAGACCCCAGACTAGTGCCCGGGAGAACTTTCCACTGCCTCTTGGGCAGCACTTGAATATTTTGTGCTGAGCAAACCTGAAGCTCCTGGATGCCCTTGGGCATCACCAGCTAGATGCTCTGAGTTTGAAGTGTCCAAGTGTCCTCATAGTTCCTGTAGTTGCCAGTGACTAGGAGCCATACTCTGTTCCCTGCATAGACTCTCTCTCCCACTCCTGTGTTCATCTCATCAAACTTGACCTCATCAAGATTCAGTCTCAAGTTTTTTCTCCGTGAGGCCTTTTCAGAACACTATTGCATTCAGAAAGCTACCTATTATAAACTAAATGTGTGCCATGATTGAATTATCTTTTGTTGTTCTTCAATTTCTCCTTAGTGTTGGACTTTTTTTCCCCCGAGGAGATTGTAAGTGCCTTGGAGGCAGCATCATGCTTTATATTTCTGGGGACTCACACAGTTCAAACATACAAACAGACTGGTACTAAAGAAATTTCTAGTGGTTCATTTATTGAACTTGAAATCTGAAACTGCTTATTCCAAAATTGTTATCATGAATTTGTCTATTCTCAGGCTATTCGAATGAAAATACTATAGGTAGTATTCCATTATATTCTTATCATCTGCTTCTATGAACTATCAGAGTTTATGTCTCAAACATTTTGTTCTGTCTGATACTGAATTTACCACTTATTTTAGGAAGAAAGATTTTATAGAGAGAAAGTTGACTTCTTTACTCCATTTTCCTATTTTATATATTGGAATTTGTCCAGGAGGTATTGCCAAAGTAGGTAGAAGGAAGGGAAAGACCTAACATTTTCATTATTTACTAGAGCTGAGCAAGTTCATGGCATAGATTAACCTGCTGGATAGAGGTAGATCTGCCTGACAAATTAAAGCTAATTTCCAACGTTACAGCTCTGACCACTGTTTTATTTGGTCAGTGTTTAATACAGGTCAAGTAGAAGATCATACAGACAGTTAGTTATATCTGAAGGATTACTCTGAGGGTTGAGGACCTCATATTTTTGGAAGCAGAGCCATGGATTTAGGGAAACTCTGGAAAGAAAAACGATGGGTTCCAGGCTTCTTGAGGAAATGCTGGGATTAAACATTACTGGAAAAATGATTTGGAATGAAGATTAAGCCAGAAGCTTAGTTCTCTACAATGGAGAGGCCAAGTGTATGCATGCAGTGACTAGGGGATATAATGCATTTTTGCATAAGGTCTTGCCATCAGAATGACATTGGGGGAGGAGCTTGGGCTCGGGGCACAATTCTAGAGGCACAGCATTCAGAGCTGGAGCAGCCTACCAAGGATAACGATACCTGATGTAAATATACTTCATTTTAATATATTTCACTGAAATAGGATCACCTAAAACAAGATGACTTAAAATATTTCAGATTTTTATTCTGTTTTGGTTTATAAGAGTAGGGTGGGTAGGTGTAGTGGTGAGCTTACAGATAGGATTTTCAGACAAACATTTAGAAAGATATGGCAAGCAGGGGCATGGACTATTCAACCTGAAAAGAGAAATAACTCAATCCTAGTTGGTTTTCTGGTCTAACTAAAATATGTGGGTGATGATGGCCAGCATCTTGAGTAACAGTATTATGATACAGGGTATATTGGTTGGGGTCTTCCTAGAAGCAGACACCAAGAAAGGATTACAGGCGCCAGGAATGTACTAGAGGAAATTCTACTGAGGGAAGACGGGGAGGCCACAAAGAGAGGCTGGGAGAACTGTCCAGTCAAATGCAGGCCTGCCCCTTAGTGAAGGAAAGAGGAGAGGAGAAGGAAATTTGTATGGAAGCCTCTTTCTTAGACCACACAGAGTTCTACAGAGTCCTTGAACCAAGATCATCAGAAGAATCTCTTGTTTATTAGAAATGAGCCTGCCTCGGCAAAGCTGTTGTGTTCAGTCATTGGCTAGGAGCCGCTGGTGGGAAGTGTTAAGTGCAAACATGTGATGGATTCACAATAGCTGGGACCCTTGGTCAACTAGACTCCCTGCACCAAAGAACTGGGAGAACAACCTCAGGAGAGCCACACAAGCAATACAAGTGCGTTGTCACAAAAGAAGTGCTGTGCGGACAGTTGCAAGAAATGTCATGGGTATCAATTTCGGTGGATGAATGCAGCATCGGGGCTGCTGCATATATAGCTGATATGGAGAAAGGGATTATTTAGTAAAAATAAGAAGATTTAATTGATTGATTGATTTTTGGAAAGATTTTATTTATTTATTTGCCAGAGAGAGTGAGAGAGAGCACACAAACAGGGAGAGTGGAAGGCAGAGGGAGAAGCAGTCTCCCTGCCAAGCAAGGAGCCTGATGTGGGACTTGATCTCAGAACCCTGGGATCATGACCTGAGCTGAAGGTAGACGCTTAACTGATGAGCCACTCAGACACCCCCAGTAGGAAGATTTAGCGTCAACTGCAGATCCTGGGAGTTGTTTTGTTGTTCTCCATGAAGCACACACCCTGAAGACTTCCTGATGGAGAAAGGGCCACAGTGAATTAGACAGCTTGATGAACGCATGCCATATTCATCATTCAAGACCATATATACATTGATATGATATCATTGATATGATATATCAATGATATGTATATATATCATTGCTATGGACTGAATTGTGCCCCCCCCCCATTCATATGCTGAAGCTTCATCTCTAATGTGATGCTGTTTGGGGATGAGGCCTTTAGGAACTGATCAGGATTAGATAAAGTTATGAGTGTGGGGCTCCCCGTATGGGATTAATGGCTTTATTAGAACAGAAAGAGAGAAATACCTCCTGCCATATGATGACACAATGAGAAGGCAGCTGGTCTACAAGTCACAAAGCCAGGAATCTAGTCTGCTAGCACCTTGATCTTGGACTTCCCAGACTCCAGAACTGTGAGAAATAAATGTCTGCTGTATACGCCACCCAATCTATGGCATTTTATTATTGCAGCCTGAGCAGATACAAATATTTAATAGAGAGAGCTTGAAGCCAAAATGAACGATCTTCCTTAGTGTTTTAGTTTTATAGTGACATGCTTTTGAGAAATCACATGCTAAAAGCTGCTGAGTCCTTCAGGTCTTGCAATATTCTTTGCTCTATTTTTGCTCTTCCTGATGGCTGGTTGGCTCTGAAGTTGATCTGTCCAAAGTTGGTTCTTTATTGGAAGCAACAGAAGCCCACTGGGTCAGAAAAAAAGCAAATTAAAACCAAAACTAGGGGCGCCTGGGTGGCTCAGTGGGTTAAAGCCTCTGCCTTCAGCTCAGGTCATGATCCCAGAGTCCTGGGATCAAGCCCCATATCGGGCTCTCTGCTCAGCAGGGAGCCTGCTTCCCTTCCTCTCTCTCTCTCTCTCTGCCTGCCTCTCTGACTACCTGTGATCTCTGTCTGTCAAATAAATAAATAAAAAACAAACAAACAAACCCAAAACTAAACCCATTTATTACAAAGATTTGGAGTCACTCACCAAATTCAATCATTGAGTTGGAAAGCCAGGCTCAAGGCCCCTTAAACTTAGCTACTTTGCTGAGAAATGACCCCATTTGCCACTGGGCACTGGATGCCACTGTTAACAGTGCAGCCACTGAGCAGCCTTTATTTCTGCATGGAGTCCAATTGTATTCCCACTGCTGCTGCCGACATTGCCAGGGAGAAAGGTCACCTGCCTCTTCTTTCTTCTATGTTATTAGCTCTAATTGGCAGAGCTTAACTTAGAGGCCTGTAGCTAGCTGCAAGGGAGGCTGGAACACACGGAACATTCTCAGCACTTCTAGGGGAGAATGTCTGTGTGCCATAAAAAGACTAAAAAAATTGGAGAATTCTTCAAAGAAAGAAAGACATTCACTTGTTTAGTAGTCAAAATACCGGACAAATATCCACTGGAGTTGGGTGTCGTCCCTCCTCCTCAGCATTGTACTCATAACCAAAAGTGTGGCCTCAATAAGTATTTCTTGAACAAACTCATGTTTCTAGCAAAAGTACATCTTTCTGAGCAATAGCAAGTCAAAATTCAAATAATGGAATGTTTTATGTATCTGTCTCTATGATATGAGATTTCTGGCTAGAAATTAAAACTGACAATTTTATGGGAATATTTTTTAGCCAAAACTCATTGGATAAAATTTTTCTTCTTACATCTTCTTCTAAAGGGATGTGGGTTTCCCAAACATCTTTGTCATTAGGTACAGTTGACTTGCTTAGCTAATTTCTGTTCATTTTTTCAGCCTGTGGTTCGCTTGCTTTCTTCCAGTGAGGCTCCATGCCTTGTTGATGTTGTGTTCTTGACTGTGTTTATGTCCCACTGGACTATAATCTTTTTGCGGTCCGGAATTGTGTATCTGGCTTGCTGTTGTATGCAGTACCCATGCAATTCCTGGTGCGTGTTGTGCATTCAGTATGTGTTTGGTTGAACAAATGCTCAGTATCCTTGTCCACAGGCACCACCCTACTTACAGCAGATTGAAGAAATGATTAAATACATAGATTTGACAGACATTCATAAGGTATAGAGCAGATCTAATTTTCCATTATGTCGTTTAGTTTCTGAAAATGTATTTATTCCATCTGTTCTGGAGTCAGATTCACAGTCACATCTCTTCTATGAATATATTCATATCATCTCAGAGAGCCATAGGGTGACAAAGAACATATACTGATTGATCATTTTCCTTTAAAAAATATTATAAGCAATTCTCTCACATTCTTCATTTTATAAGCAACCCAGGAACTTTGCATTTGAATAGGAAAATTGAGTGAATTCTAAGTCAGAACCTAGCTTATTGGGGATCATAATTCACTCAAAAAGAGTCCTAAGGACACTTCCATATTCCTGTATGCTGTTTGCAGCTTCCAAATCAAGGATGTCAGGATGCTCACGATGGGCAGTATAAACTCAACTTGGATTTGTTGGGAAGATTTAGAGGTATTGGGTGGAAAAGGTAGAACAAGAGCAATTCAGATTAACCACATCATTAAATCTTTTCTTCCAACATAGTCATTGCCTCGTATCTGTGACACAGTGACTTTTTCCTCCTTACTCATTTCTCAGCTTGTGGCACTCAGCTTTCCTGTTTCCAGCATTAGCACAAGGACTAACTGTGAAGTATGGGATGTCTGCCAATGGGGTGCGTTCACACTGACCTCCACCCTCAACACTTTCTATGATCATCTTCCTCATTTTTTCCTTACTGTGTCAAGTATTTACCCATAATGCTGATGGCTTCTGGCTATGGACGTTCACATCTGTTGGCTATTCCGAGCCCTCAATGTTGACAGTCCTCTACTATTTGGCATCCATGGATGGGGCTCCTGTGCTATGTGCTTCTTGCTGCTCTCCAGAGGCCCTCATCTGCAGGGAGCTGCTCTCAGCAAGCTGTCAAGTTAGGAAAGGAAATAATGAATCATTAGCTGAAGAGTAATATCTGATAAGGCCTTATCTGGCAACCTTCACAGTAGAGCTTGCGTTTTCTCCTGGGAACAATTATTTGAAAAATAAAAATTGTAAAAAGAATGATAATATTTAAGGTCTAAGGTGCAGGGTAGTAAGGATTTGGGGGAAAAGAGGGAGCTTCCAGATGTCAATAAAGGTGTATCTAAATCGCTTTTCAGTTTGGGACCATCAGTGATTTTTATTTTTATGATGATTTTATTTATGATTTTATTTTTAAGATTTATGATTTTATTTTTATGATGATCCAGTCGAAAGGGAAAAAATGAGGAAATATTTTATTTTATTTTATTTTTAAAAAATATTTTATGTATTTATTTGAGAGAGGGAGTACAAACAGAGGGAGAAGCAGAGGGAGAGGGAGAAGCAGGCTCCCCACTGAGCAGGAAGCCTGAGGAGGGACTGGATCCCAGGACCCTGGGACCATGACCTGAGCTTCAGGCAGATGCTTCATCAACTGAGCCACCCAGGTACCCAATGAGGAAACATTTTAAAAGAATTATTTGACTCAATTTCTTTTCGAATGACTGGACAACCATGGGTGCTTGAGTTGTGCATGTAGATATGCCTTTAGTTATTTCTTGGGAATTCTGAATTGAATTAAACATGATCACAAAAAGCCAAAAAGACCTTTATTTGTGTAAGGGCCTCTTTTCCCCTTCTATCATGAAAATAAAGACATAATCTTCTAGCAAAAAAATAACTATAAAAAACTTATAATTAAAGGACACATATCGAATTTCCAAATTCCTAAATTAGCATTAAAATATTTCTGTTTCTTTTCCCCTCCATTCCCTGCTGCAAGGAGTTATTTAAATCTCAACACGAAATATCCACCCCCACAGCTCATATACCCAGCATATAAATGGAGAGTGCATATCAACTTTCGACTTATAGATTCGCCAAGTAAAGAAATGATAAACTTTTAATGATTTCAATACTAGGAAGGAAATGTCTTAGCCACCATAAAATTGGTGTCATTGGAAAACAATCTATTTTACATCTCCATATTAATGATATTCTTTGCACTGTTACACTTTTTCATAAACTGCAAAAAGTGGCTTAAGCTTATTATTGCATGCAAGGCAACATTTTTTTAAACATAGAATATATCCATGTAACGTGCATCCAGGATAAAGCCTAGAGAAGAAAATCGCTCATTAAAAGTGTCACTTGTTACTGCAGCCATAATCAATAGAGCACTAAACATCACAGTTTATTGCAATGAATGGGGAATAAACACAAAGACCACAGTGCACTCTTGTAAATGGTATGACTTGTAAATGTCAGTGAGGACTTATTTAACACTAACAGGCTATAAGAATTTGCAAAGGGAGTTTTAAAATTCATCCAAGACAGCTGAAGGTTACATGAAGAAAGGGCAGCTATATATAGCATGCATACACACAGGTAATGTAAAATACGAATGGATAAAAAAGAACCAAACTCCGTTCTAATTGGAGTCTTCATTATATTTGGTATTCTAGAAAGTGCACATATTGAAACCTGCAAGTTTGGCATTATGAATATTTTATTGCACGCCTTGTTTTATATTCACAGAAAGCAGGTTTTCTTTTCCTCAGTATAAGCAGTATACACATATAGGTAGAGAGCAAAAAGGAGCCTGAAAGATAAATGCAGCTGAGACTGTATTCTTCAGATGAGTTGTAGTTTCTTCTTGGGAATCTGTCTCAAAGATTATAATATGCAACGTTTAGCTACACAAAGTTTTCATCCCTGCACCACTGGGGTTAAATTTGTTTTGATTGTTCTAGGTGTTGCTCTACAAACTTGATTATTGGTAGAAAAGGTTCTTAGGGATTTTCCAAGCCCCATGTTTTTATTTCCAGAGTTTCATGTAGGACAGTCAGGACTTTCTGATGTGGGTGGAGAATCAACGTGACATGATAGCAGGAGAACTCGTGGCTTAAATTAACCAGGAAATGGACAGCGTGGGTTGCAAAAACCATATCTGAGAGATGGCCTGGCCATTTTCAAAGCGAAATTCTCTTTGAAGGGACTGGTTTCAGTTTTTCTCCATGCATTTACCTCAAGTTGAAAATGTTAGGGAGATTCCATGGAAAAGATAAGTATCCTGTTTTGAATAGGCTGTTGCAATTAAAAAGGCAATATTACAATTCTTACAATAGGGGTATCAGTTAGCATTCTTTAGAAAAAAATGATGAAAGGAACCCCAGGATAGTTTCTATTTAAACACAAATTCATTATAGCATCAAGGGGCAAATAGGGGTCAGGAGAAAAGGAAGGAGGAATTCATATGTATATCACCATCTCAGCCCCTGAGAGGTACAATACCCTCTATGCTTCCAAATACAGCACGCAATTAGCAATCCAACTTTCTATATGAATGGATACAATAATTCAGCATCTTTTTTAGTTGGTTGGTAAAAACCAACTTCCAACATAATGGCAATCCTCAAAACAGTGCAGTTGTTTCTGTTTCTAATAATTTCTAAAACAGGGTAGAGTTTCCTGGGATTTTTTGTTTTTGTTTTTGTTTTTTAGATTTCATAACTGAAGATGATAACAATAGAATAGAAAGTTTATTTACCCACAATATCTAGAATTTAACAAATGGCAAGTTAACAAAATATATCAAGCAAGTCCAAGATAAAATAAGAAAAATAGTAAATGGTAATAATAATGAAAGTGATGCTCTGTGACCGGCATGTGTTAAGAACTTTGTCTATGTTCTATTAGTTTCCCACTGCTGCCTTAACAAATGACCCAAATGTGGTGCTTCAAACAATGCAAATATATTATCTTACAGTTCTGAAGGTCAGAATTCTGAAATGGGTCATTGGGGGCTATAGGAGGGGAAACTTTTTCCTTACCTTCTCTAACCCCAAGAATCTGCCCCTATTCCTTGGACCATGGCCCTGCATATCACTGGTGTTAACAACTCCTCTGAATTTGGTTCTTCTCACTATTGTCTCACTATTGTCCCAACTGACCCCTGCCATTACACTGGGCTCACCCAGACAATTCCTGCTACTCTTCCCATCTCAAGATCCTTACTCACATCTGCAAATTTCCTCTTGATGGATCACTGTTTTGCCTACCACACATGGATATTATAGAAATGTTGTATAATTTCTGGCCCTACTCTTCATCTGCTAGTTTACCTTTATCATCTGTTGCTTTGAAATGCCCCTTTCAATACTGGAAGAGAGGGGGGCAGCCCTTGTCCATTACTGGATATGCAGTATCCAGGATATGCAGTATAGTAAGCTATCCAGTAATGGATATCCATTACTGGGTATCTTACTAATATCTTCAAACTCCATCCACACAAACCCTTCTCAATGTATTTAACTTGTAGCAAAACTGATTCCAACATAAAAAGATTCAATTTTTTTACCTTTTCTGCTCAATTTCAACATGGTTGTTTCTTGCAAAGGTGCAAATGAGCTGTGAAATGAGGGGATTTTCGACAACAAGAGAGCAAAGAAAGTTAGAGAATTGGTTCACATGCAAGATAATAAAACTATGATTATTTAGGGAGAATATAATTTTACCTAATAAACAATGGTATGGCGATTACTGAACGATCTCCAGAGAGAAAAGTCATCCAGTGGGTTTTGCAGAGAATCATGGCAGGATGGTGTCTTTCCCATCCTGCTGACCAACTTACATTGTGGACTGTGCTTTAACATTGAGAGAGACATGGAGTTTACTCCTTTTCTGAGGGAAAGAAACAAAGCAGAAAATTACTTAAGATCTTCTTTGGGGTCTTGTTTTCTATTATCCTGTGTACGCTGACATTTCACAGTAATGAAATTCTAAGTACTCCTGTTTGTGGCTTCGGGGTAACCAAACCAACAATATAATGAAGTTATCTACTTAAGACTGGTTTTATTAAAGAAAGAAATCAGTACATAAACACAATCCCTCAATTCCATGTTCTAGTGAAAACCACTTAAAATAAGATCTACTTTTAGAATAAGAAAATAGTTCTCATGTTCTTATTATGTATTAAAACCACTGATTTTGAATCTTTTATTTTCAACCTGAGTTGCAAAGATAACTGTACAGATGTAAGTAATTATTACTGGGACGCACTCAGGTTAATTAATTTAGTTTCTCTCCTATAAAGGTCATCTTCCAAGTGTGCTCTGGGTCCCAGCCCCTCTTACATCCTCAAGGACCACATCCCTTGCTTTATCATGTCTTGACCGGGCATCCTTAAATCTCCCTCTCTGGAAGATAGTTTCCTTCAGCAGAGAAATACCCTGCAGTATCATTGATATTAAAAAACCGAAAGTCAGGGGCGCCTGGGTGGCTCAGTGGGTTAAAGCCTCTGCCTTCAGCTCAGGTCATGATCTCAGGGTCCTGGGATCGAGCCCCGCATCGGGCGCTCTGCTCAGCGGAGAGCCTGTTTCCCCCTCTCTCTCTGCCTGCCTCTCTGCCTACTTGTGATCTCTGTCAAATAAACAAATAAAATATTAAAAAAAAAAAACCGAAAGTCAGCTAAAAGCAAACAAACTTTTCTTTGGTTCCTATCTTCATGATGCAAATTCTCTTCACTATTTTACAGCCAAACACTATCCAAGGGTTGTTGGCACCCACAGTCTCTACCCCTTTGTTCCTTTTAGTCTTTGTTGCTAGTCATATATATGTTAGGCAATAAGAAAAATATAGAAGATAATATAATGGATTTCCCATCTAATGTTGTAAAGTCTCAATATTTTGAAAAATTTGCTCCCTTTTTAAAAATTACTTCTTCACTGAAGTAGAGTTGGCACACAATGTTACATTAGTTTTAGTTGTACAACATGGTGATTTGACAGCTATATACCTTAAGCTGTGCTCTCCGCAAATGTAGCTACCATCTTGCTTTATGACATTTTCTGATTTTTATTGTTATTATTAAAGTATAATGTATTATTTTTTTCTGGGGTACAGGTCTGTGACTCATCAGCCTTACACAATATACAGTGCTCACCATAACACGTACTCTCTCCAGCAAAATAATTCAATAGAGACAAATCTTCCTTATACTTTCCAAATTCCAATTCACTCCTCTTACAAAGGCATCAATGTTGTTCTGAACTCATGTCTATCACTATCTTCTCTCTGACCAGTTTTCTCTTTTCAGTCCTACTTGATGTCTCCATTTAGATGTTTCATCAGTTTGTCAAATTTGACATATCAAAAGTTGGACCCTTAGCCTTTGTAACTTAGTTCTCATTCTGTCATTTGTAAGTTAGTGTTATCACCATCTGTCTTATTGTTTAAGCCAGAGACACGAGGGTCTTTCTTAACTCCATTTCTGCTTCTCTATACACTTAATCTTACAGTTGTTCTAGATTCTATCTTCAAAGCAAATGTGCTGGTTCTTGATCTGTTTGTCCTTCCATTGCTCTATTTTCCATTGAAAGTGGCTGCTTCCTGTGGTCTGAATTTCCTGGGCTCCAGTGTATGCTGGCTTCCAGCTGGACATTGTCAATGGGAAACACTTTGGGGTGAGTAGCAGTAGGATCCTGTGCCTCTTGTCTTGGGCACCATCCCTGGAAATTGCCTCAGCTCCTTCCAATTGCTTCAGCTCCTTCCGAACTGGTCCTCTGTGGTTCCTACTTCCACCTGATGATGCAGCCCTGGATTCTGCTCGTATCACCTCCTCCTGCCGACCCTCCAGCCTTGGGGTGGTAGTGGTTTCTTGATATTGTTTATCCACAGAGTGTCTCACTGTCATCTCCTGTTTTGCTTCTCATCAATTCTATTATAAGGAAAACCAATTCCTTGCATTAAACTCCTTTATTTTAAGATACCTTGAGTGAATTCTGCTTTTCTGATTAGACCTTGAATGACACAGAGTATTTCCCCCTGGATTGTTGCCATGGAGTCTTCCAACTTGTATCCCTGCTTTCATTTTGAATTCCCCAGTCCATTCTTTTCACAGTGAAATAGGCCATACCATTGGCTTATGTAAACCCTATGTTGGCTTTTCACTGCATTTGGAATGAGATATGAACTGCTCAACGAGAGTTGCATGCCCAGTCAATAACATTTCAATTTCAGTTTATACCGCACACACTCCCCACCTCCCCATCCCCTCAATCAATACTCTGTAGATCTGGTGGTCCTTTTTCTTCTACTGGAGATGACAAGACTTTCTTTGCTTCAGAGCCTTGGTACATGCTATTCCCTCTGCATAAAATGCTCTTCCCCTCCCTGACTTCTGGCTGAAGTTGTTTCATCTTTCAGGCTTCGGTTTGAATCCCCTCTCACAGAACTTCTCTGACCACATAGACCAAAGCACACTCTCTTGTTACTGGCTTTTAGAGAAACTGCATTTTTTTTCTTCCTTGGATGTGACCATAATTTGTATTTATTTAATCACTCATGAGTTTGTTGGTTTAGAATCTTTCTCCACTTTCTTCCACAGGTTAGAAGCTCCGTGAATGTGGACTCATGACATGTCTGGTCTGTCCACCACCAGTTCCTCAGTGCCTCAAATAGCATCTGACACAGACAAGATACTTAAGTATTTGTGAATGTGTATTAAACATGAAAAGAGAGGGATTCTTAAAGTTTATTTTTCAAAATCCTTAAATTTATTTTTCAAGTTGATCAATAATTAGCTTGGATTTGAAATTGAACATGTTCAAGAATAGCTCACCATTTTGCCCCTATTGGTTGGCATTTCTCTCACAGACCTGAGACAGGCTCTGATTTGTCTCCACGTTGCCTAAACTGGGTGCTCTGCTTTCGCTTTGGGTCCTTCTCCTGAACTATGTAAACCGATACATATAGAAGGCAAAAGAACACCAGACAAAATCTGGAGCTATCTTTCTTGGACTATAAAGGGCTTTTCTGGATTGGAAAAAAAAAATCTCACTTCAATGAATTGCCAGGAAATTGTATTTTCCTTACGCATTTCCTCAAGTCCTCTTCTCAACAGGGTCTCCTAAAAATATTTGCCAACCGTGGCTAAGGCACAACCTGCAGAGCAGAGGACACTGATGCAGAGCAGAGGGGGATGGTGAGGGAGGGGCTGGGAAGCACGTCTGGCTGGGGGAAGAAGCCATCAGTAGACCATACCTTATGTGAAAGGTCCTGTGATTCAATCAAGAGATTTCATTTAAAATTAGGCACATGAAATGACTCTTTAGGATTCACATATCCTTTATTTCTTGCAGATTCCCTTCCTTAAGCATGGAAGACCAAATATACCATAGTCTATAATTATCTACCTTTCTTTCTGTTTGAACAAGACCCTGTTGCCTAGGAACTGGAGTGATAGGTGTGCCAGAAATACATCTTCAAATCGTCTTTTTCTTGCTGGGTCAGTTTTTTTTTCTACACTGCTTCTATGGCTATGAAGGTTCATTAGACTACATGCTCTATTCTGCATTTGTTTGTTTGGAGTATGTACAAACTGTGTATGGCCAATTAAATATGAATAAAATATTCTAGTTGCCATTTGTCTTTCAATTTATTATTTGACATCACTTGGCTTCTGTGGTAAGACTATTTATGTATTAAGAAAAAATGACACAGTTAAAAGGTGATTTATCTAGAATGCTATCAGCTGGAGCTCTTTTAACTGATTGTTTCTCCCACATGCATAACACAATAAAAACCAATGTTTATAATGATGATATTGAACAAATAATGACCATGAATCATTGCAAAATCAGCCAATTAATCTAATCCTAAAATTTGATGCACCAGAGAATGGGGCCTTGGAGAGATTATCTGCCCCCAAGTCCACGACCAGTGGTAGGTCTGGGACTGGAGCTCTGGTTCTCTTGTCAGCACATTCAATATAGCATCCGTTGCCTGCAATTCCTTCCTTCCTCACATGTTTTCTATTCTTAGTTATTAGCAGCTGTCAATCCCTCAATTACATCCAAAAGCTATCTCTGTGGTTTTTGAGTGTCAGAAACACTTTCATATCTAGGTCTTTCATCTGGATACTTAGTCCCTACGATGGCTCATTTAATAAATTCTGATGACAAATCCCTTTTGAATCTTCTGTATAATCAGAATCATCTATATTGAATATCACTTTGGCTTTACTAAGCCATTCATTATGTTATGTTTTTCTGAAAACAGAATATAAGGAAGCATAGGTAAGTTAGGTAGATAATAATCATGCAAACCCTCATGCATTCACCATATCATGTAAGAAGTAACACAGGATCCATCTAATTGAATGGATTGAATACTTTTGTTTCCTTCCTCCTCTTAGTGTTAAGCATCTTTGTCATTCTTGAGTCTTCAAAAATCTCTATAGGTTATGTAATATCTGTCCAGTACAACTAAACAAGAGAAATTTCCTTGATTATGTTAAATTAATTTATTCATTAAAACTATCATTCATTCAACCCTTAATGAATATTGATGCTCTATCAGGTACTATGTCCAGAGATAAAGAGGGATACCCTACTACATTAAGTAATATAATTTTATGCATTTTAGGATAGACTGTATATATAATCACTACCTATATTTTCCCCGAGATATTTTAACCATTATCAAGGCCCTAATGTTTTACAACACATATACATTTCTTTGACCTTTAAATAGTAGTAATATCCATCAATTATTGAAAATGTATGAGCTGCTAGGCACCATGATCACCATCTCATCATTCAATCTTTCAATCTTTTTAAAAAAATTATTTATTTAAATTCAGTTAGCACCTTTCAATCTTATGACACCCTTAGGAGGTAGGGTATTATTTGAATATGTGAATTGCCTTAACCAAGCACTTCAAAATCTCAGTGACTTAAAAAAAAAGAGTTTTATTTCTTGCTCTTTTACAATCCCTGTTCTTCAAATGGTGATTCCAGAATCTAATGATTCTGGGTTTCCTCAAACTAGCATCTCCACCACCCTTGCCCTGAGCTTCCAGTTCCTCTCTGGGGTCATCTGCATGCAGCTGGTCAGCCAGTAAAGAATTCAGGTGCCCAGACTGAAGATGATGGCATCTACCTCTTCTGCTCACACGCCATTGGCCGGAATTAGTTAAGAGCATCATTTTGATCTGAAGGGAGCTGGGAAGCCTATCTGTGAGGTCACAGAAAATGAAATTGCTTGGAAAACCCATAGTATTTTCTCTGCCACAATTAGATGCTATTATTATTATTATCACTCCCAGTTTATAGCTGAGAAAGGCAAGGATTAGAAAGATAAAATGACTTGCTCATGATAGTAAATTGTTGAGCTGAACTTCTAACTCCAAGGCCACACCCTTACTTACTGTGGCAATACTGCCCCCTACCTAGACTTTGGACAAGTCAGTGTTAATGGTGGACTTCGCTTGTACCGCAGTCCAGCCAGTAGGCAAGACACAAATGGATTTCTTTTAGAAATTGAGTGCCTGCTTGTGTATTTTTCTAAAAATAAAGCAGCATACCTATCTCTTGCCTTTTTAATTTTCTCTGTCATTGACTTCCAAGCTAGTGATTTTGACTGTTCATAAATCAGATGGAAACTAATTATTTGTTTTAACTACATCAGTTATAATTAATTATTGGGCAATTTGAGCTTTTTTCTGATGTTGTTTTGTGGAATTTAGAGTCAGAGTTAAATATAACCTCCCTTAGTGATGATTAAATTAAAAAGAAATTATGGCTGTCTTGTCTCCATGGATAATTGGGCCATCTACACGAGGTGCTTCCAATTTTGAATTGATTAATTTAATGTGTTTTAGTGAACTATGTTGATGCTTTGCAACATCTTAGTACAACTAAAATGGTAGATCAAAAAAAATGCATTTCCTTTTGATGAAAGCACCATATATTTCATTTCAATTTTTTGTGCAAATCTTGATTTCTTACACTAAGTTGAATGCATTTTCAAAATAATCTGTTATATATAAGTGTTAAATTAGACCACGCTTCTGCACCTAGGACCTATATGAAATGTCATAACTATATAAATGTCATACTAGAATTTTAGCATCGAGGTAAGGATAGTCTGAAACTGGAGTCAAATGTTAAGGTAGAGTTTAAGTGAGCCGTGCATATCCATTCCCTCTTTCAGCAAAACTGCCCAAGGTATCACTCTGATAAATCCAGATTCATAGTATGACTTCACTGTTATTTGAGCCATAGAGCTGTTCTGAAGTTTTTTGTTTGGTTTGTTTGTTTTTTGGAGGGAAGTGTGGTAAAGAGAGCTAATTTGTTCTTAACTTGATAGTCCGAAAAATAACTCAATGTCTTATAGGCTCTTTGGCTGTCAAGGATGGGATAACTGTATTGACTCATGTATCTCAGAGGACTCTAGAGAGAACAAAATTAGTTAATTGGAATGAAAATACTTTGAAAAACAATACAAATGCTACTGAGCATTGTTAAAAATTAAATCTCATTTTGCCCTGGGCCTGCCTCGGTCAAAACATGAGGATGGTTTTATATGTTGAATTGTGACCCCTAAAATTATATGTTGAAGTCCTAATCCTGTACCTGTGAATGTGACCTTATATGGAAATAAGGTCTTTGCAGATATAAGCAAATTAATGTAGGGCGGGCCCAAGCTGGTATAACTGATATCTTCTAAGAGGGAAGATCAGATCAAAGACGGATGCAGAGACAGAGCGCGCCATGGGACAATGGAGGCAGAGATGAGATGACGTAGCTACAAATCACAGTGGCCCCACCAGAAGTCAGGAAGAGGCTAGGAAGGTTTCTGCCCTGAGTCTCAGAGAGAACACAGTCTGGCGACTCCTTGAATTTGGACTTCTAGCCTTCAGAAACATGAAAGAACAAATGTCTATTGTTTTAATCCAAATATTTGTAGTTCTTTGTTAAGTAGACCTAGGAAATTAATAAAGCTAGCTATATGTCAAATATGAAAATGGGGAAAATTTCACTTATTTGCTTCTTGTTTGTTTTTCTTAGGGTTGAGAGAAGAGTCCTTCCCGTGGATCCAATGACCAAAGCCAGAAGCACACCACAAGGCCTGCCCAGGGTGGGCTTAGGCCCTTGGAACGTTTCCAAGGTTGTGGTGCAATCAACAGCTGATTTAGAAGTCTCAAAAATACAGTGGATTAAAAACCCAAGTGTCCCCTCTGCCCATGTTGTTATGATAATGGTGGCAGAGGGGTGAAGAATCTGTAATAAAGTTGGCTGTTTTACAAGGCCTTTGTGAGACTAAGCTTGAAACACTAAACAGTGCATCTGCTTCCTTCCACCACAAACCCTGTCTCACTTTCCTGTTAGATGCCTGTGGTCCTCTCAACTTCCTACAAAGCTGGGTCATTCTTCTGTCTCAGACCTGAGACTGGGGAACATGGGAGAGCTGGTGGAAGCCCAGGATCTAGCACCAAGGTGCTCATCATGGGAACCAGTACCATCAAGAAACTGCAATAACATTTGCCAACACTAGATGGCACCAGGGCAGAGCATGCAACATCCCAGTCTCCTTTCAGGAGAGTGCCGCCCGGCCTTGTGCTGAAGAGTTAGACGAGCACCCCTTTATTTGGGTGTATCTCTTGCTATCAATAGTTTACACCTCTGTCCTCAAGCAGAACTGATACCCATTTGTGCCCTGAAGAAGTGCTCAGCCCTAGACAGGGCTTGTCATTCTGAGAATTCATAATCTTGGTGAAGCAGAAGAGGAAGGCAACACCTGGATATTATGCTGATGTAGCCCAGAAAAGAAAGCCCCCAACACTCATGTTTTGAGTCCCTTCATGATATCCCAACACCCTCTCCCAGCTAAGACAGTGATGTTTCTCCCTTATCCTCTCCTCGCTATTTATTCAATAGAAGGCTTTCCCCAAAGTCCCTTTAAGATGCTGGGGGTGCTTCAGAGGATGGTTTTGAGATTTAATTTAGTTAGATTTCATCAGGAGGCACCCAGTGTGATTTGCCCCAGGTCACAAAATGTGGCTTCTGAAACACCCGTCATGCCTTGGTTACTGGGAACATGTGGACTATACCTTGGTGTTGACATGACAGGTTTTGTGACTTAAAGCTGGCTCAGATTATCAAAGCATAGTGCTGGATTTCATGGAAGAAGCCAGCATCTCTTACTTAAATTGATCATTTCCTTTTAGAGGCAAGGGAATAGGTCAGCTACGACCCATGCTTGAGGCACACTTCAAATGTCTTATCATTTGTTCTCACATCATCAACGTAACTCAGGGGAAATCAGTCCTCTTTAAAGACCTTTGGTTTGGAAGCAGTTTTATCATTTGTGTTAAATGCAGTATCTTGTCTTTCAGTGGCAGTCCTCAGACAAATTAATGAAAACCAGTTTGGATGAATGTCACTGTGAAAGCTTAGGTTTAAGAAGACACATGAATTAAATTCCTTACGAGTCAAGCGCAACAGAAAATCCAGGTTTGTTATTTTATCTACAACTGCTACACCTTACAAATCTATTCATTTTAAAATGTAGGTTTACATAAATCTGTCACTTGGTGCGTTAAGTAGCCTAGGATTATTTATAATTTGTTCATTAAAACTTTTTTAATGCAGCTCATGTTTTAAGAAACTATACTCTACCATGGTTTATGAGATTTTATTTAAAATTAAGATTTTTAAGACACGGCATTCTCTTTTATTTCAGCTTTAGACTCCTTCTCCAAACAGTAAAAATGCTTGCATAAAAGTAAAATATGGCTAACAGATTTAGTGGTAGCTGATTCTGAGTTAAAGGTGCCACCTTGTGGTTACATAAGGAAGTTCATTTTCAAAACTTGTAATTTAAAGAGAAGAAATTTGCCTTCTTTTGTCCTTCGTATTTAAAGAGATGGCTGCTGGTGGAGAAATCATCCTTAAGGTGTATGCAGAGCCACAAGGGTGCTATGATATGATATTGCACATTTTAGGATCTATATGCAGGAGACTCAGCTGGTGATAGTGGGTGCCAGCTGGTAAAATATGACTAAAATGAACACAGCTTAAAACTTGTTCAGAGATCTTTCCTCGGTCAGTCTACATAGTAAATTACGCTCTTCAACTAATGTCAGAGCATACTGTTTAAAAATAAATAGAGTGGAGGTGTGGGGACCTGAGTGGCTCAGTTGAGCATTCGACCCTTGATTTCAACTCAACTCATGATCTCAGGGTGGTGAGACTGAGCCCCACGTCAAGTTTGGCACGCCGTGTGGAGTCTGCGCGAGGTTCTCTCTCCCTCTGCCCCTGCCCCGCCCCCTGCTCGCAGGAGCTCTATCTCTCGAAAATAAATAAATAATCCTTTAAAAAAAATAAAATGGAGGTGTGTGTGTATATATGCGTGTGTACAGGGAGAAGAAATTACAATCCTAAAAGTAAAACTAATTTAGCCAAAAAGGAATGATCCAGGGCCTTACTCCCAGAAGAGATCACCACCTGCCTATGGATGCCCTTCTCTTGGGAGCAGGCAGGGAGGAGGATGGGTCCCTTCGATACCCAGTGAAAGATCACTAGTATTTGCCATCAAGCCTCACCAGTTTCCTCAGGCACGTGGGACATCTCAGCTTGGCAGGATTCTTTCAATAGAGTCATCCCTGACCATGCTGCCCTCTTTCTGGAGAAAGGTTGTGTCGACATGCTGCATCCAGCTTCCAGGAGCTTAGTTCTGAACTTGGCCACAAAAATTTCAGACGTCCATTTTCTTGGGCATGTTAAATTTCAACTGATATTTATTGCCTTCCAAGGTATCTGTTTTCATTCCCTACTTTGTTTTTTTCTGCCTTTAGTAAAATAGCTTCTGACAACAAAGTGAGTCACCATAGACTCCCTTCATTTAAGGAGGGAGTTGTTCCAGATTCATGTACCTTGTTGTCTTTTCTTTCATAATGTAAGACTAAGAAGGAAGACTCCGGCCTTCCAGACTCTTCCCCACCCTTCTATGCAAGGAAAACTGGTGACTGTCGATGCCCGATTCCCTTGCATGGGGAAAGATTTTTTTTTTAAGCTTTTATTGAGAGAGCACCCAAGAAGAAGGAGTGGCAGGCAGAGGGAGAAGCAGGATCCCCATTGGGCAAGGAGCCTGTATGGAACTCAATTCCAGGACCCTGGGATCATGACCTGAACCAAAGGCAAATGCTTAACGGACTGAACCACCCAGGCGTCCTGGGGAAATACATTCAGACAACCCAACCTAACTGAAAGAAAGAAAAAGAACAGAAAGAAAGAAATATTTTTACTAAATTCATTCACCTGTAATATTTAAAAAGTGGTGTTTAACATACTATCGCATATATCAGATTAAGAAAATTATGACCGCTGGCAGTCTGGGTGGGAGATTACAGATGCAAAGTGTGATAAAAATACACTATTGTTGGAGCTTCAACTGTGGTGCCCAGCGATTTGTTGAGAATTTCCCAAGAGTGAGCTCTTCTGATAATTACAGCCGAGCAAGATGGGACTACTATTGTCCCCATTGAACAGGTGAGGATAATGAGGTCCAGGATTGTGGTCAAACTTGTCTCATGTTATACAGTTGGAAAGTGGTGGATTCAGAAATTGAACGCAGCGTCCTTCTGCCATCAGTATACAGGCTCATCGTCCCAACACTATCCTAGATTTTGTACTAACAGCAGAAAATCAATATTGCTTCCGATTGCTTTAATTCAGCAAACATTTGTGAATGCCGACGAAGCATCCCGCCTGGTGACCAGCACTGATGGTACAGAAATGGATGACCTAGCCCTGGCTGTCGAGCCTCTAATGAGTTTCTTTTCTCAAGCTTTGAACACAGCTGTGAGAAACTTCTAGCCACTCACTTTCGCCCACCGAGCAATTCCAACAAATGGTGTCTAGACACCACATACCATCGAGCTGTTGCCTTGCCAGCAGTGAGGTCACACGACGCAGCCGGTCACCAGCACAGGGGCTGAGCTGGCAGCGTCTCAGGCTTGCTAATTGGGACAGGTGCAGAGGGTGATGACAGCAGGCCACCCACGGAGCTCTGGCACAGCGAGCAGGAGGAGGAAGTAGGTGAAGGCTGCATGGCAGCATAGGGGGGGATGGTTGGCCAACAAGCGCAGGTAGACAGGGGGTCATCCTGGGTACCTGATGTACTGAGAAGACGCTGGCCATTTTTAGAAGGGGAATTCTTTCATCTCTAAAGCAAACTGTGGATCCTCCAAAATGGGACTCAGGAAATCTATGCAAACATACAGCCACAAACCTGCCAAAAGAAGAAAACAATTCACACACGTGCGCGCGCGCGCGCACACACACACACACACATTCATGCATGCACACTCAGTAATCATGGTAGAAGCTCTGGCTCCTTCTGGCAAGTAAAGGGACATGCTTTGGGGGGAGACTCTTCTGATTGTGCCATCTCACATGGATAGACATAAATTGGGGACAAAAATATAAGAAATGGAGCCCCTGGGTGGCTCAAGTCAGTTAAGCATCTGCCTTTGGCTGGGGTTATGATCTCGGGGTCATGATCTCAAGGTCCTGGGATCGAGACCCATGTCGGGCTCCCTGCTCAGTGGGATGTCTGCTTCTCCCTCTCCCTCTGCCCCTTCCCCCAACTCGTGTGTGTGTTCTCTCTCCTCTCTCTCTCTCTCTCTCCCTCTCAGATGAATGAATAAAATCCTACAAAAAAAAAAAAAAGCCTCATCTCAATTACCATTTAAGAGTTGGTTAAGAGACTCTGGAAAAGTTAAAGGGAAAGTAGTAGAGCATCAACAGAGTTCATCCAACATTGTATGCATTAGCAGGAATGTTCTAGAACACTAAGAGGAATGAGAGAAAGTCACTTGATTCTAGGACTTTATAGTATATTGGAACAGGCAACTAATTAAGAAGTTGGGAAATGTCCAAAGATTTAATGGAAAAATATCCATTTTTACATGAACTGAGAGACGTTAATTTTCTTTGAAATTATAATAACTGATATTGAATTTTAATCCTGTAATTGCATGAAACATGCATTGCTGGTGTGATTTGTTATGATTTGAGTGGTATTTTAAAAAAATAGACATACAAACAAGAAAAGAAGAGATGTAGATGCAAAAATATTATATATATTTAATATTATGCAATTTTCTTAGGAGCCAATAACAATTGCTTATTTAGTCTATGTATTTATGATTAAACCATAAGGTAGCACCCAATACCTACTCATTTTCTTCCATGTCAAAAGTTATCAACAAATCAGAGATACTTGGAACATTTTAATAAATCACTTTCTTTTATTTCAGTAGGTTATGCTTTTCAATGTATTTGTTATCACAAAATACCTGACAACTATTCTGTCTCATTTAGATTTTGCAAAAATAAAATTAAGATAACATTTATGAAGTCTTTTAAGAGCCTTGTTATAGAGGGGCGCCTGGGTGGCTCAGTGGTTTAAGCCGCTGCCTTTGGCTCAGGTCATGATCTCAGGGTCCTGGGATCGAGTCCCACATCGGGCTCTCTGCTCGGCAGGGAGCCTGCTTCCCTCTCACTCTCTCTGCCTGCCTCTCCGCCTACTTATGATCTCTCTCTGTCAAATAAATAAATAAAATATTAAAAAAAAAATTAAAAAAAAAAAGAGCCTTGTTATAGAGATTTTAGATAAATGTTTCACTGTAATTAGAAGAAGCTAAAGCTATCTACTAAGATGTTACAATATTTATTTTTTAATTGTGGAAACTTGAAAGCTATTTTGTTTCTATTATAATTACAATACTTAGATTAAACACAAAGGTCAAAGACAAATTAAACTTATTTGCTAATGTTTGTGTGTGTGTGTGTGTTAAGATGAATATGTTATCTTATATGGCAAAAGGGATTTTGTGGTTGTGATTAAGTTAAAGATCTCGAGATGAGAAATTTAGCTGAATTATCTGGGTGATCACAAGGGTCCTTGTATTAGTCAGGAGATATATAGATATAATTATTAATTAAATAATTTAAAATGATGTATAAAATATATCACTTATTATTGATATATAATTAATATTTATAATCAATTTTAATTATTATAAATTAAGCATCTTATATATTATATATAATATATTATATAAAAGATACTTTATATATCTATATCTATAAAATAAAAAATTGGCTTATGTGATAATGGTAACCGAGCTGTCTAGACCTGGGAGAGCCAATGGCATAGTTCTAGGCTGAGTTCAAAGGTCTGAGAACCAGGAGAGCTGACGCTGTGATGTCCATTTCAATTAAAAAAGAGTCCAGGAGCGCCTGGGTGGCTCAGTGGGTTAAAGCCTCTGCCTTCGGCTCAGGTCATGATCCCAGGGTCCTGGGATCGAGCCCCACATCGGGCTCTCTGCTCCGTGGGGAGCCTGCTTCCTCCTCTCTCTCTGCCTGCCTCTCTGCCTACTTGTGATTTCTCTCTGTCAAATAAATAAAATATTAAGAAAAAAAAAAGAGTCCAAAGTCAGGAGAAAACTGCTATCCTAGTTTGAAGAGAGACAAAGAGAATTCTTTTTTAGATGTTATTCTATTCAGACCTTCAACTGATTAGAAGAGGCTCACTCACTTTGGCGAGGGTAGTCTGCTTTACTCATCTATGGATTCAAATGCTACCATTTATCTGGGCACACTGTGACTCAGTCAAGTTGACACATTAAAGTAGCCCTCACAGTCCTTACAAAAGGGAGGCAGGAGGATTAATCAGTAGTAGATGTGACTGTGGAAGCAAGAGATTGAGTGATGGAAGGAAGGACACAGGAGCCAGCACCAGAAGCTGAAAAAGACAGGGAACGGATTCTTCCCTAGAGCCCCCAGGAGGAACCAGACCTGTGGGCTGCTTATGAGATTGATTTTGGACTTCTGACCTCCAGAAGTGAGATATCAGATTTGTGTTGTTTTAAGGCAGTAAATACTGATACTTTGTTACAGAAACCACAGAAAACCAATATTGTGTGTTTATGTATATGTATGTGTATGTGTGTATGTGTGTGTGTAATATAATCAGATATTAATTATATGTATACTTCTATGTGTGGTATATATATAATTTAATAGTGATTATATATTAATATATAATATGATTTTATAAGTTTATGTAAATTGATTATATATGTATATATAAATTATAAAGATATGTGTACATGTAGACATATATATGTATAGATATGTGTATAGATGTGTATATAGATGTGTGTGTGTGTATAGGTAAATGTGTGTGTGTGTATATCTCCCCACACTTCTTGTTCTTAAGACACTTTGACCCACTGTGGTGTGTTTTCTACAAAAACAAGGATCAGCTTTCCTCCTCAAGGGCATTATTATCTGTTGAAACTTCTATTATTAATATTCTTTATAGACCATTGGAAATGCTTTTCACTGAGAGAAGGGGGGTTTATTTATTTGGGATAATGTATGAGTATGAAAGAGCAGACACAAATAGTTATTCCAAGAAGACTCCTACTATTCAACATCAAGTTTCATTGGCCTTGGTTTCTCTAGGCCAATGCAGGAAACAAAGATCGACAGCTCTCATGGCAAATTACAGGTTGAGACAGTCTGACTTCAAGGCCATCCCAGACATTTTTTCCTCGATATGCTTTCAAAGAACAAGGCCAAGGTATTTCTGGGTTCTAATACCCAACTCCTATTCAGATGAAAAGAATATGATGTTCATGTTTCATTTTCAGCAGGAACAAACTTTGATAATAACTACAGAATAGGTTAAGTTTTCATTTGTCTTTCTAGGTGTCCTTGATTTTGGAGTAATTTTTAGGCGATGATTCATAGTGAATTGGGGGGGGCGGGTATCTGAAGGCTTTCTTGTGATCAAGGCATGTAGGAGACTAGGTTTGAAGCCTGCTTACCTGATCTTTGGGTGCCTTGGAGGGTTTACTCAGAAAGCTAAAGTGTTCTAAACCCTCGCAACAGTCCTCCGTTACCGTGTGCTCATATAGGTTAGCAAAGCTGATAGATGAATAGCCAGGAATTCTCAAAACTGTTCGTTAAATCACTCATAGCTTAAAACTGGCCATAGGAGAGTACACTACAAAAATTGGCAAAAGCTACAAATCAGGGTTTGTGTTAACCTGCCCTTAGAGAGTAGGTTTTACCCAGTCATTGCTGTTTATTTTCCTCAATTTCTTAAAAATAATTTTCTTCTGGTGCTCCTGGGTGGTTCAGTTGGTTGAGCATCTGACTCTTGATTCCGGCTCAGGTCATGGTTGCAGGGCTGGGAGATCGGGCCCTTCACCCAGCTCTGGTCTCTGTGCTGAGCATGGAGCCTGTTTGGGACTTTCTCTTCCCCTCTGCCTCTACCCAGCTCCCCTTCACTGGCTTTCTCAAAACAAAAAGCAAAAAACAAACAAACAGAAAAATCTTTCTTCTGTTTTCTCCAAGCAATAACACCATTCAGTCAGGGACTTTGGGTTCACTCTCTCTGTGGTTTCCTCTCCAGCCACTGCTACTTCCTCCTCTCAAGGCCGACTCATTCAAAATGGTGCCTAGGACCTAGGATACTTTCAGAGGCCCAGGAAATGCTTAGTTTCTTTATAGTCAGGTAAGCGATATGAACATAGTAAGAATAATAAAACGTAAGAATGCATTCAGCCTGGATTATATTCATCTACCTACGGATGTAGTTATAAAAGATAATGTTTTACATTTCTTATGGAGAAAGGAGACCATGAGGGCTCAACCTTTTACGGTTCACAGAAGTCATAATGCAGTCCTGTCCACAGGCCCTCTCCAGCCTCATGGCCCAGAGCTGATGTGGAAAGAAGTCTATTCAGCTACCCTCTCTTACAAATGATCGCCAACATGGTGTAATTCCTACTAGCAGAACCACTTGAGGTGTCTTTGGTATGGGCAACAACATTGCCCCTGGAAGCCGGATTTAGCCCCACGTTTCATGTATCTCTCCCTGAGTATATTTATTTTTGACTAATACAGTCCCACCATCTTGGATTGTGATTCTTTTCAAAAACATGATAAAGACTACCAAACCAGTATTTGGGTTCCAATGAAAAAAACATCTGCTGCCTCTCTCTTATATTTCATATTCCTGCTCAGTTTTTTGCTAAACTTGTAATCATTTAAGTCAATAGTAAGAATGTCAATGAAATCTCCTGCTTCCTTTGATATTTTATGGTTTATTCATATAGAAGTTTCCACAGGATTTAGGGTTCTTTTTTGTTTGTTTGTTTTGTTTTGCTTTGTTTTTGCTTTAAAGTGGTATCCTATCTTTACTGAAGTCTAGGTTGTTGGAGTTTATTTTAGGGTTCATTTATTAGGACTATCAACTACAGCTGGTAACTGTGGTGGGCTTTGAGAGATGTTGAGGACTTCTTTCTCAGTAATATCTGGCCCACGGGCCTACTAATAAAACACTTGAAATAGTCCATTAAAATTATTCTTTCTGGTCACAGTCTTTTTATCTGTAATCAAATCCTTCCTTCAGGTCTCCTGACCTGCCACTCCTTCATTTCCACATCCCTTCATCCATACAAAGATTATATCTCAAATTTAATGGTCAAAGAATCACCAGAGGAACTTATTAAAATGGAACGATCTGGGCCACACCTCTTAGAATTTCCACTAGTAGGCTTAGGGTGGAGATTCAGGATCTATATTTTTGCTAGGTCCTACATGATGCAGAGGCAGACTGAGGGGAGCTGCCTTAAAATCTTATTGACTTACACAAAAATGAAGCTTTATTTTCCTGGTACTTCACAAATTTCAACAAGCCCAGAACCAACTGTTAAAAATGAGTAAAGAAGACAATTTAGGTGATGCAAACAAACTTTATTTAACACTTCATGAAGTGGGCAGTTTCTGTTCTCAAAAGTCCACAGGATTGCAAAATGAGGCAGAAGGCAGCTTTTTTTTTTTTTTTTTTTTTTTCAAATTTTTTGCTTTTTTTTTTTTTAATAAGATAAAGAATAAGGAGCAAGGAAGAGAAAAATAGAAACCAAGAAAGAAAGCAAGTATAGAACCCTGAGTTGACTTGACATTTGGGGATTGGCTGATGGAACATACCATGTTTCTGGTCGAGTGGAACATACCATATTTCTGGTCGAGCAGAACATTTGTAGAGACATGAAAAGTTATCTAAATTTTGGTTTGCTGACAAGGCACCATGGTCAGGATTGGCCCAATCCTGGGCCTAGAAATTTATTTTACACAAGTTAAAAGAAATTTAGAAGACTGGGGAGGAAGACAATGGAACAAAATACTAATAGGTGCCTTTAATGGATAGCATACAATATACCTGGTATTTAACACCTGTTACTTTTAATCATCATAGCAATCCCAGAGGAGAAGTGATATGGTCATCATTTTACAGTTAGAAATGGAGGCTGAGAAAGACGGGTAAATTGCTCATCTTTTTACACTGTCAGCAGTGGAGACAGAATACAAATACAAATGTGATCCCACAGTCCTTGCTTTGAAGAAGGGAACAAATCCATCTACTGATCTGATCCCAACTAATGGCTAAGGTCATTTCTCAACCAACAATTCTCAGCTCCACATTGAACCTACAAGACATAAACCAAGTCTCCAAAAAAGGATATTGTATGCTTGCCTGTTTAATTGTTCTCTAATGCTTTTGGTTAAGAAGTTTTGAGCTCCTTATTATCTAGCAAGTCAGTGCAGCCACTTTGGAAAACAGTGTGGAGATTCCTTAAGAAATTAACAATAGAGGGGGCACCTGGGTGGCTCAGTTGTTAAGCATCTGCCTTCGGCTCAAGTTGTGATCCTAGGGTCCTGGGATCAAGCCCCACTTTGGGCTCCCTGCTCATCAGGGAAAGCCTGCTTCTCCCTCTCCCACTCCCCCTGCTTGTGTTATGTCTCTCTCTGTCAAATAAGTAAATAAATAAAATCTTGAAAAAAAAAAGAAATTAAAAGTAGAGCTTCCCTATGACCCTGCAATTGCACTACTGGGTATTTACCCCAAAGATACAGATGTAGTGAAAAGAAGGGCCATCTGTAGCCCAGTGTTCATAGCAGCAATGGCCACAGTTGCCAAACTCTGGAAAGAACCAAGATGTCTTTCAATGGATGGATGGATAAAGAAGATATGGTCCATATATACTATGGAGTATTATGCCTCCATCATAAAGGATGAATACCCAACTTTTGTATCAACATGGACGGGACTAGAAGAGATTATGTTGAGTAAAATAAGTCAAGCAGAAAGAGTCAATTATCATATAGTTTCACTTACTTGTGGCGCATAAGGAATAACATGGAGGACATGGGGAGATGGAGAGGAGAATTGAGTTGGGGGGAATCGGAGGGGGAGAAAAACCATGAGAGACTGTGGACTCTGAGATACAAACTGAGGGTTTTGGAGGGGAGTGGGTGGGGGTTGGGTGAGCCTGGTGGTGGGTATTACGGAGGGCACGTATTGCATGGAGCACTGGGTATGGTGCATAAAATGAATTTTGGAAAGCTGGGGGAAAAAATGTTTAGTTGAATAAAATTCTTAAAATGCTCCAAATCCTAAGAACCTAATGTGTTAGCTAAAACTGCAGTTGCTAGATCCTTAACTAGCTTTAAGGCTTACACTGTGTAATATGGTAACCAGAAGCTAGTTAATTGAACACTTGCAATGTTGTTAGATCATATAGATATACTATAAGTGTAAAATATACGCCAGATTTTGAAGACTTAGTATAGAAAAATGAAAATAATATAAACTACTTCATTAATGAATTTTTATATTGACTGTATGTTCAAATGATAATATTTTGGATATATTGGGCTGACATATATTTCTATTGGACAGATTGCCTTCAAAAAATGCTTAGGTTAATAAAGAAATAATCTTTGTATGACTGAAGAATTTCTAAGTAATGAACAAATACAAAACACTGGTTAGAATTATGATTTACCCTAATTTTTCTAAGGTCTATAAATTCACCAAATATGAAAATTCCTTTGAAACATATTTTATACATGTGTATATTTATACGTCATACTTCAAATTATTTAAGTGGCGTGAGATGACTGTTCACAGAGAAAAAGGACAAAGCAGTTCTTGTTCTTTTTTCTCTAATCTCCAGTTTTCTCTTGTTTCTGGAAAAAAAAATATTGGTCACTTGTGTCAAAAATAATAATATAAATGCCACTCCAGAAAAATAGAAATATATGTACATGCTAATGAATACAATTTTCTCTTTTTTATTAAAAATGTTATTATAATTTATCAAGATGGTAAATTGAAAATAATGTATATTTCATTTTGTTCAACATATTGATGGGTTAATTACAATTTAAAGATACAGTTAACTGTTTTAAATTTATCACTTGTGTGTATATTTATATATTTGTGAGTACTTAATACATACAGAGTTACATAAACAAAACTTTTACCACAAGTTGTTAAACAGTGTACATAAGGAGTAAAATTAAAATTTGGGTCTTTTTTTTTTTTTCCCCTCTGTTAAGTGACTAAGTTATTTTATACCCAGACTGGCAGAAGTTCTTTTTGTTCCTTAAAGATTCTGTTAACACATGCTTAAGTGAAAGAGTGGTACAATAAATGATTATGGAAATGTTTTGTTTTTAGGATTCTTGACTTATAGGAACTTTTTATTTTTACTTATGAGAAGTCTAGGCAGGTTGTTGGCCTCTGTATCAGTCAGGTTGGGCTGCTATAATAAATATCACAGACTGGATGGCTGAAACTATAGAAATTTATTTCCTCACAGTTCCGGAGGCTGGAAATTGGAGATCAAGACGCCATGTTTGTGCTGACAATCCCCTTCCTGGTTTGTAGACAGCCACCTTATCACAATGTGTTCCCATGGCCTTTTGTTGGTTCATGTGCACAGAAAGAGAGAAAAGGGAGAAGTTGAACTTTCCAGTGTCTATTTTCTATAAAGACACTAATCCTATTGGATCAGGAGACCACCCTATGAGCTCATTTAATCATAATTACTTCCTTATTCTTAATACAGTCACACTGTGGTTTAGATTTTAACATATGAACTTTGGAGAGGGGGCACAGACATTTAGTCCATTACAGGATACTGGGTCAATATGTAGAAGCCACCAAGGCCAATTACTTATTTCGGTCTTTCATTAGATGCAGTAGCCCAAGCATATCCACTTCATTCTAGAGTGGTTGCAAATCTTGTGAGAGCTTCAGTTGATTTAATTCTGGGGTTTCCATTAAAACAGGATGATTTCCATTAAAACGAATGACTACCTAGGTAGACAGAACACACGCAGAATTTCTCAACTAGTTACCTTCTTCCCCATGCTGCAACAGTCTAAGCCCAGCCACTCCCTTTCTCTTACCAGAAGGAGAGAATGCCATGATTGCTCACCTTTTAGGAAAGTCTCCAAGCCCTGCAGAGACCTGGTAGAGATTCCCTTGAATACCCTTCATTTAATTTTGTTTGGTGGTGGCTTAACTTCAAAAGAAAAACTGAAAATTGCCACAGAGGTTATGTTATAACAGATCTGAATTTACTCCTGAAATATAAGGCACTCCCCCAAATTAATTCTGTTCAAATGGTGAATTTAATTTTCCATGCCCAGATCTGCAAGCTAGCAAAAGATAAAAGAACAAATATTTACACTAAAAGTAAGAATTTGGCCTAGACGAAGACTTCAAATGCTATAGTGTTTCTTACCTTCTGCAGAACATCTTATGAAAACAAGTTTAAAAAAACTATATGCTTTTCTATTACTTGAGGAGATAGACATAATAATAATGGAGTGTAGCAAAAATGCTTCAGGGTATTATCCATAAAGAACAGTTCAACTGGCAGGGATATTGACTCAAGATTGGGGAGGTAATTTTAAGAGCATTTCCAAGGATTTTGCAGTGCATGTCTTGCCCACCCACATCATAATTCTGATAAGACTGTAAAAATAAGAAATGGGTAGAGACCAAATGAACTATAAGGTATTCTGATAATTGTTTATCCTCAGAATGAATTGAGGGTCTTCTTGAAGTCTCTGATAAAATAGATATACTCTGTCCTAAAGAATGGCATCCCATTATTCAGTGTGATTTCTCAGAACTGGAGAGTTTCAGTTGCCATCTTTGGAAACAATACCATTGTACATGTAATTAATTAAATAAGGTCATACCTGGGCAGGGTCCACTCTTATTCTGATATGACTCATGTCCTTATAAAATGGAGAAATGTGGACACAGATACACAAAAGGCAAAGAACATTATTTGAAGATGAAGGCAGAGAGAAATGAATGCTTCTCTAAGCCAAGAAACACCAAAGAGTACACACTAAGCCGTCAGAAGCTAGGAGAGAGCCTTGGAACAGTTTTTTGTCACAGTCCTCAGAAGGAACCAACCCTGCTGACATCTTGATCACAGCCCTTTAGCCTCCAGAACTGTGAGAGAATACATTTCTGTTGGTCAAACCACTCAGTCTGTGGTACTTTGTTATGGTAGGTCCAGCAAGCTCCTCTATCAGGGTCTTAGTGTTTGTTTCTTTTGCTGACAGCTGGGCATTCAGAGGCAGGAGTAGCTTGACCTACTTTGGTAAGTGAGAGTCCATTCTTTTGGGCTCTATCTCTGCCACCAGGACAGCTCTACCATCATGCTGTACTGGAATGGTCCCTGACAAGGACTGACTGACATCATGCAGTCAAGTCATCTTGTCTACTAGGTTCTTTAGTGCTCTTCTAGGGATGGCCATTAACATTTAATTCACATTTAGTACCTGCTCTCATAGGTCATCCACAGGCCTCTGTCGTAGACTAGCTTGTCTCTACTTTCCCAGTCCTTTTCTTCCCAGGTCTTTCACCAGACATCCACACTATTGGCCACTGCATGGAAATCTATGCCTATTCTCACCTTGGGCTACTTCTCCTTGCACACAAATTGAATCATTAACTATACTGCTCATAGCTCTATTGGGAAGCATTTCCTTTTCTATTATTTTTCAAGGCTACCCCTATATGTATCTGTAATGCAGCCAACATCCATTTTTGTCTTGCACACATGAACTGAGACAACCCATGTATAAACCAGCTTAGATGTTCTCCTGATCTTTCAGTTGATTATAGGGTCTCTTCATATAGCCATGAGTGCAGGTCAGGGAAGGGCACTGGGGCAACTATGGGTGACATGAGGGGGTCTGAGCTACCTATAGCCTATTCTATCCTGCTTGAACTCAATCCAGGTGTACTATTTTCATCTCATGACAGATTGCTGCTGGGCTCATCTGAATCTATGATGTGGTGAGTCTAACAGAATCCAGTTCATTATGAGCATTTTTGAATACACAGTCATTTGGCATCTTATGGTTGAGCATTCCATCTCTACATGGCTCAGCAGTATGTCAAAGGCTGTTTTTCAAACACTATATTTCCTAGTGTGGATGGCATGGCCTTGTTTCAGAATCCTAGGAACCTATGTTGTGACTCTCCCACTGGAGCTTGTCATAAGTTCTATACTATGTCTTCTCCTACCATCTATACCTCCAACACCATAGGACTGCTGCAGTGTCCTTTCCTGGTCTGGGCCCAATTCAATGCTGGCAGCCTTCTTTGTTATGCAGAACACTACTTACAGAACTCAAAGAGGCCTGCCAGCCCTATGCTTCCTTCTTTTTGATAGGGTATGTAAGAGGCAGCAATTTGTCTTTTAATTTCAGTCCTGCAAATCCCTGACCATGGGAGCTCCTTAGTGTCTGAGCTCTGAATCTTTTTTTTTTTTTTAATTTTTTTTAAATTTTTTTTATATTTATTTTTATTTGTTTATTTACAGCATAACAGTGTTCATTGTTTTGGCATCACACCCAGTGCTCCATGCAGTACGTGCCCTCCCTATTACCCACCACCTGGTTCCTCAACCTCCCACCCCCCCCACCCCCCTGCCGCCCCTTCATAACCCTCTGGTTGTTTTTCAGAGTCCATAGTCTCTCATGGTTCATCTCCCCTTCCAGTTTCCCTCAACTCCCTCTCCTCTCCATCTTCCCATGTCCTCCGTGTTCTTTGTTATGCTCCACAAATAAGTGAGACCTTATGATACTTGACTCTCTCTGCTTGACTTATTTCGCTCAGCATAATTTCTTCCAGTCCCGTCCATGTTGCTACAAAAGTTGGGTATTCATCCTTTCTGATGGAGGCATAATACTCCATTGTGTATATGGACCACATCTTCCTTATCCATTCATCCGTTGAAGGGCATCTTGGTTCTTTCCACAGTTTGGCGACCGTAGCCATTGCTGCAATAAACATTGGGGTACAAATGGCCCTTCTTTTCACTACATCTGTATCTTTGGGGTAAATACCCAGCAGTGCAATTGCAGGGTCATAGGGAAGCTCTATTTTTAATTTCTTCAGGAATCTCCACACTGTTCTCCAAAGTGGCTGCACTAACTTGCATTCCCACCAACAGTGTAAGAGGGTTCCCCTTTCTCCACATCCTCTCCAACACACGTTGTTTCCTGTAGACACATGAAAAAATGTTCATCATCACTAGCCATCAGGGAGATTCAAATTAAAACAACATTGAGATACCACCTAACACCAGTTAGAATGGCCAAAATGAGCTCTGAATCTTAACAAGGGTTACTCTCTCATTCTCTGGGGCATGTGCGTCTGATCAAGACCTCCAACACACCAGCCACTTCTTGTGTTTCCCCTCCAGTCAGCGTGATGCCATCAACATAACAGAGAAGTGTGGTGTTCAGAGGGATGTGGATAGTCCAGATATCTTTGTACTGTATTATGACATAGAACAGGAGAGTTAACATAGCCTTATGGAAAGACTGTAAGTAAATATTTTCTATCTGTCTCCAAATACTTGTGATCATGTTTTAAAATCAGAAAAGAAAATAATGTGTTTGCCAAGTCAATGGCTGCATAGCATGTTCCCCAGACCTTATTAAGATGCTCTAGCAATTCAATTACATCTAGCAGAGCAACTGGATCATTGCAACTACTCAGGTAAGTCTATACTAGTCTATAGTAATTCTCCAGAATCCATCCACTTTCTGCAGGGTCTGGTCTGGAGAATTAAATAAATTTCTTTTTTTTTTTTTTTTTTGTAGATTGCTTTTATTTATTTATTTATTTATTTAATTTGTTTATTTTCAGCATAACAGTGTTCATTGTTTTGGCATCACACCCAGTGCTCCATGCAGTACGTGCCCTCCCTATTACCCACCACCTGGTTCCTCAACCTCCCACCTCCCCACCCCTTCAAAACCCTCTGGTTGTTTTTCAGAGTCCACAGTCTCTCATGGTTCATCTCCCCCTCCAGTTTCCCTCAACTCCCTCTCCTCTCCATCTCCCCATGTCCTCCGTGTTCTTTGTTATGCTCCACAAATAAGTGAGACCTTATGATACTTGACTCTCTCTGCTTGACTTATTTCGCTTAGCACAATCTCTTCCAGTCCCGTCCATGTTGCTACAAAAGTTGGGTATTCATCCTTTCTGATGGAGGCATAATACTCCATTGTGTATATGGACCACATCTTCCTTATCCATTCATCCGTTGAAGGGCATCTTGGTTCTTTCCACAGTTTGGCGACCGTAGCCATTGCTGCAATAAACATTGGGGTACAGATGGCCCTTCTTTTCACTACATCTGTATCTTTGGGGTAAATACCCAGCAGTGCAATTGCAGGGTCATAGGGAAACTCTATTTTTAATTTCTTCAGGAATCTCCACACTGTTCTCCAAAGTGGCTGCACTAGCTTGCATTCCCACCAACAGTGTAAGAGGGTTCCCCTTTCTCCACATCCTCTCCAACACACGTTGTTTCCTGTCTTGATAATTTTGACCATTCTAACTGGTGTTAGGTGGTATCTCAATGTGGTTTTAAGTTGAATCTCCCTGATGGCTAGTGATGATGAATATTTTTTCATGTGTCTGATAGCCATTTGTATGTCTTCGTTGGAGAAGTGTCTGTTCATATCTTCTGCCCATTTTTTGATATGATTGTCTGTTTTGTGTGTGTTGAGCTTGAGGCGTTCTTTATAGATCCTGGATATCAACCTTTTGTCTGTACTGTCATTTGCAAATATCTTCTCCCATTCCGTGGGTTGCCTCTTTGTTTTGTTGACTGTTCCCTTTGCTGTGCAGAAGCTTTTGATGATAGGGACAACCAACTCCACACTCTCTAGGTCTTTATTAATACCAGTACCCTCTACCATTTCTCTGGGGATTTGATATGGTTTTTGGTTTACTATGTTAGCCAGTGTTGTAGGCGAGAGCAGTTTCAAGTTTATATTTGGCTTTCCCCACATGGTAGTTTTGACCTCACGGATCTGGTACAGGCATTACTCTAATTGCTGTATAACCACACACACACACACACACACACACACACACACACACACACACCAATTCCAGTGATGCACTCAGGGACTGGGGAAATGATTACTTAGTGGCTCATGGATGCAGTAAATACACTAAAAGGTATAACTCTGCATATTAAATGGACATAAAGGCTTCCCCTTCAAAGTGGGACTGTGATGATGCTTTAGGTCTCCCAAATATCAATGTCAACTCAGAACATGAGTTGAGTCCTCTGCATGGCTTGATATTTTCCTTTCCCCAGAATACTATCACCTAAGTAAATGGTTATTGGTTTCTTTAGGCAAAGACTTAAGGGAATAGATACAGTACCTACTTGCCTTGACGTTATAAGATTCTTCCTTTTAGAACTGCAATCACCTCTTCAGTCAATGACTTATAGAAACTTAGCAAGAGGTCCTTTTTTGCTCATTTGTTTTGTTTTCAATGAGAAACCAGTTTTAGTCTCCTGTTCTTCAGTTCCCGTTCCTTTGGTTATAGATGATAAGCAACTCTCTTGCTGACTGCCTGTCTACTTTGTCTCTAAGACCACCATGCTCAGTTGAATAGCTCAACTACTTTCAGTGGATCATGGCCCCCTATCCCTCCCTTCCACTGCTCATTTTGGTAATTGTGGCCTCTTGGTTTGTGGCCATCAGATACTGTCATCTGGTCTTTTTTTCTTCAGTGGCCTATTATCCCTGTGGCTATTAACGATCCTCGTTCTGGAACTGCATCCTCCACCAACATTTATGGCCTACAGAGGAGGCCACAACTAAATTCTTGGTGATTCTGGTGCCCGTCTTTCCAGCACATTCCTGATGGTCTTGGGGAATGGTGCATCCTCTGGGTCCTCTCCTGCAACAAATTTTCTTGTGAGTCTCTGGCATTGTGTTGGAGAGCCATTCTATCATGCCCTCTTGTCAGCTTCTTTACTCCCTCTTCCAACACCTGCCAAGGCAAATCAGGATTTCCACTTTGTTGAGATTTGGCTGACATTTTATTCCAGTAACCCTAGAAGCAAGTTTACACTATGCCTGAGAGGTAGTCAGTTGTATATCAAATCCTGAGTCCTAAAAGCAAGGGCCCCCAGGTGAAGAAGTTCTTGCTTCTTGAGTCTTATATCCTGGATCCCTTGATCAAATACCTTCAAAATCCAATCCCAGGGTACTCCCTTAATCTCTGGCCTGTACATGGCAGCTAATTTTAGAAACTATTTCATCATCTGGTCTCTTTCCTCTCTTATTAGGACTACCATTCCTCAGTTTTTTCAGGCTGGGATTTGACAGTAGCAATTTACCTAATAGCCAGGAGAGGAGGTAGAGGCTTTTCCTGACAGGACATCTGTTGTGCTGTAGTGGAGATACTTCTGCAGCATATTCTAGCACAGTGGGAGTAGTAGACCTCACCAAGGAAGGATGGGCCAACTCTGCAAGAAGGGTCTAAGTGTAGACATACTGTAAACATTGACAAAGGTATCAATCCAGGTGTTCCTACCTCCTCTTTCAGGATCCCAGAATTTTTCCACCAGAGCCTCGACTTTCATGTAATAACCTGCCTTGGCTGAGGGTTCTGACGTCTCTAGAGCTCTTAGAAACTTTGATCATTTGGTCTTCTGCTGGCAACTCTATTGTTTTTGTCCTTCCACTGAAGGTGACAAGGGCCTTTTTGTGAGCATTCCCCTAGATTCTGTCTTTCCTACCACCATTAACTGTCTGTTAGTTGCCCTCAACTACTCATTATCTTTCCGTGGGATGTCAATATACTTTTATAATAATCAGCTAACCCCAAATTTGCTGTCTTGCTATCTTTTGTAAGACATTGTTTCTTCCATGTTTTTCAAATGTCTGCAGCATCACACCTGACACATTATTATGCCATATTATGACATTGATCCAGGTCACTGTCAGTGCAATCTTTAGCAGTCGAGACACCACCACATGTCAGGGACTATTCAGGCCCTATCTACCAAGCAGGCAACATCTTCTCATCAGCTGAGCAATGAGTGAGCCATTCTCAAGTCTTGTTCTTACCACCTATTTCTCAGATTATATCTGTTACCATTTGTGTTAGTCCAAGAAGCAGCAGATTCAAATAACTTTTTGGAAGAAATGCTTGTGAGATAAAATAGGGAGGAAGCAGGGAGAGGTTGGAAGAGCCATGAGAGCTCAAGTAATTCTAAACCTAAGTGAAGGAGAAGAAAAGAGTATTGGGTGAAATCATCTTGGACCACTGTGCAATCTGATGAACTCAGCAAAGCCACTGGGGAGTCCACAATGCAAAACTGCTCATTAGAGAAGTTTTTTGCATCCCAGGGTTGGCATTGTCTTCGTATCACTGAGGTGCTTACTCACTTGCCGGCAACAATCCATGGGAAGTATGGTGTCCATTCAAACATGGCGATGGATTTTGGAGAGCCACAGCCGGGACCTTGGTCAGTTACACTCCTTCTAGTTGGAGTTCTGCAACATGTGCGCTCATGGTCATCAAAATACCTTTTTTTTTTTTTTTTTTTTTTTTTTTAAAGCAGGGTCTATACCCAACATGGAGCCTATCATGGGTATTGAACTCATGACCCCGAGATCAAGACATGAGATTAAGAGTTGGACCCTTGACCAACTGAGCCACCCAGGCACCCCCCAAAATACACTTATATAGGTTCCTCCTATGACTATGCTATGAAATTAACCTAGATTTAAGTCTTGTAAAAACTGAACCTTGACCCAATATCAATAAAGCATTTCTACTGAAGTTATTATAAATATGCATGAGCATGTGATTTTGCAGTCGCACATTGCCCCGCCCTAAGAATTTCAGGATGGTTTAATGTTTTGCTGTTGCCGTCTTGGAATTCTTAATAATTTTTCAGCAAATGGGTTGCTATTTCATTTTTCATTAGATCCTGCAAATTATATAGCCAGAACTGTCAACCCTACCAGAGAATGTAGTCCATCAGGAGTGAAAAATAATGGGACCTTTTGGCTAAAATATTGTTTGTTCTCTTCAGAGATATTCCAGAAAGCTTTTTAGCAGCTGTTTAACTCCACTCTGAAGAAGTTTCCCATTTTAAGAGACCAATCATCAGCTCATTTCTGTTGAGATATTTAATATTTATATTTCCATTGGATTCTATACCCCTTTAAATCACTACTATTTATGAGAACACAACTTCTGCTCTGTAGATCCAACAAAACAGCTTGAATGCAGTAGCCAGCATTATCACACTCAATTACATAGCATTCGATTTCCTTTTAGTAAGCCAAAGAGCAGTTTATGGTTAGAATAAATACATCTGTCTACACTTATATAAATATTATAGGTCAAATAAAAAAATCCATGACTGGGGGGAGGGAAAGCTAACCATATCTGTAGAAAAGACTTAGATGAATGTGGGGGCATGTTTTCATTGCCTGGCTTTGATAATTTAGACTCTTGTTTCAGATTCTTTTACAAGGCCTAATCAGCACTTTTCCCACTGGTAAGTGAGTTACAGTTGACCCCTGGATCCTTTCCAGAATCTTAAAAGTTATTGGACAGTCATTGTCACATCAGACAGTTCACCTCCAGCTCCTCTAGCAAAAGGAGCAGGAAGGACTAACCCAAGTCCAACTATAGACAGTCTTCTCCAGAAAATCTCTTAATAGGAAAACTCATGATAATCATAACAATAATATTTTACACTCATGTCCTAAAGCTAACTTTGTCTGCCTTTGGCCAAAAGAAGGTACTAAGAAGACAAAAGTAGCCTTCATGACCATCAGTAAAGCTGGTCTAACTCTAACAGCTGGGCCATGGTGTTCTGCTGGACATAATGAGTGTCACAGAGCATAGCAGACAAGGCCACTCTGTGACAGTGAGGGGGCAAAACAAAAACAAGTCCAGTTGTTTTTATGGAATTTTATGGAGTCATGTCTGACTGAGCACAGCCAAATTGAAGAACTGTCCAAATCACAAAATGACCAGACATTCCCCTCCTTTAGCTACATGAATGATGGGTGTTTCTTGACCAATGGTAACTTTATCTTCATTCTCCTGACTTGAGATAAAAAATTACTGAGATACCATAGAATTGTCCTTATTTTCTGATAGCACTTATTTCAGAGAAAAAATATGCTTTCTTGAGCTTCCTCCAAAATCATGAAACATAAGCCCCCAACTCTACAATGCTCCTCACCATGCTCTATATTCTCTCTTATAGCAATGCATCAGTAAACCCAACTTAGTTTGACTACAGGCAGGTTTCTGGTGGGCTACAGCTAGAGGGGGCTGATAGTTCTGACCAGCTTTTAAATTTTGACCATATCTTTATTTGTATGATAAAGATAGAAATGTAAAGGCAGGGATTGTGTCGATTTTGTATACGTTGTATTCACAAGGCCTGTACAAAGCCTGGTATTTTGTATTTTGTTAATAAATACTTGTAGAATGAATGGAGAAGAAAGGAAAGCTGAGAATAGAGAAAACAATATATTTAACTTGAAAATGGTGAAAAAAAATGAACCTTTTTACTTTATAAAACTCCATAAGCAAATTTCACCAAGTATGACAAGCCTAGAATCAATATGCTTATCTTATAAAGACTTACCTTAAAAACATAGCCATTACAATGGAATATTATTTGGCCACAAAAGGGAAGAAGTACTGATATACACTACAGCATGAACGAAGCTAAAGATATAATTTATATACTTACTTATATTCATATAATTCACTTAACTATTTAAATGGGTGAATTATATGGATCTAAGTATATAAATTATATCTCAATAAGTCTATTACCAAAAAAACAAAATGACTACCAATAGAGCATTTTCCACCTATTAGAGATGTTACTCTTGAGGTTTTTTTTTTTTTTTTTTTTTTAATTTATTTGACAGAGAGAAATCACAACTAGGCAGAGAGGCAGGCAGAGAGAGAGGAGGAAGCAGGCTCCCTGTGGAGCAGAGAGCCCGATGTGGGGCTCGATCCCAGGACCCTGGGATCATGACCTGAGCCGAAGGCAAAGGCTTTAACCCACTGAGCCACCCAGGTGCCCCACTCTTGAGGTTTTTAATGATGTGGAAACACACTATTAATATAATGCTATGCAAAATGGCAAGGCATGGAAATAAGTACACATTGTTTTGTAAAATATATTTATACACATAGAGAGAATAAAAGGAAGTGCCCTAAAAGGTTAATGCTATTATATCTGTGCTTCAAGTAATTTTTATTTTTCATAGCATAGTTTTCATATTTTCCAAATATTCCATAATGAGATTATATTACTTATAATCAGAACAATATTACAGAAATGTTTGGCTAAAATATTATGATTTTTTTCTTGACACAGCTTTATTGCAAAATAGGAAAAAAAAAAAAGCTTTGGCTTCTTTCAAGGTAACCATTCCTCACAGAGGACACAGGAAATATATATACATGAAAATGTCTTTTTTTTTTTTTAACACATAATGATCACTTTCTCAAGAGATGGCCTGCCAGGAATTAACACTTTCAGATGGCATTTAGTGATGGCAATTGGGTCAAATTTACCCACAGAGTCAAAGAAAAAAATATAATTTTTCGTAACTCATCCTAAGAATAATATTTCCTAAAGAAGGCAGGATTCAAATGTTTGTCATTCCACTTACAAATTCCCAGAAGTAAAAAACAAAAATAAAAACCTGTTTTTACAAAAATGCAAACTCTTCTTTAAAACATAGTTTAAGAAAATCTCAAGTGGCATATAAAAATGTCAAATGTAAACTACATATGACTTTTGTAGAGAAAATTTTGAAAGATACAATGACATGTACTGAAGAAAGGGAAGTTGAAATTATTAACGAAGGTGAAGCTGGAGAAAATGTGAGGTCTAGGGTGAGAAGGAATATGAGAGGAGCAAGAGTTTTGGTAAATAATTTAAAAAGTAACATTATGTTACAGGATGCAATTGGCTACTAACGTAGTCATTCAGAAGTGTATAGAGAAGGTGAGCAGCACAGTCTGCCCTCAAGAAGCTTCATACTTGTTGGGGATACTAAACAAAGATAGATTAAAAAATACATAGGATGTGTCAATAGCGAATTTACACAATGATTAAGAATAGACACTAAGTTATTTGTGGAGCATAACAAATAACATGGAGGACATGGGGAGATGGAGAGGAGAGGGAGTTGAGGGAAACTGGAAGGGGAGATGAACCATGAGAGACTATGGACTCTGAAAAACAACCAGAGGGTTATGAAGGGGCGGCGGGAGGGGGTGGGGTGGGGTGGGAGGTTGAGGAACCAGGTGGTGGGTAATAGGGAGGGCACGTACTGCATGGAGCACTGGGTGTGATGCCAAAACAATGAACACTGTTATGCTGTAAATAAGCAAATAAAAATAAATAAATTAATTTAAAAAAAAAACAAAACTGCCCACATTAAAAAAAAAAAAAAAAAAAAAAAAAGAATAGACACTAAGAATACAGAGCAAAAGAGTGGCAAGTAGCCCAGCCATTCAGCTCCTAAAGGACATAAAGTCCCCTTGGAACCCAGAAATAGATTTTATTCTCTTTGGATATTCTCAAATAATCTTAACTGACCCAGCTGCCTTAACTCATCAGTTCTCTTTTCAGAAGTGTTCGTAAGGACTTCTCCCTGCCTAGTCACCTCTGCTTTTGGTTCCCTGCTTCTCATAATTCTGCCTAGAATCTGTTTGGTAGATGTTAAGGACTGAATGCTTGTGTCCCCCTAGAGTTCATATGTTGAAGCCTTAACTGCTAGTGTGATGGCATTTGGACACGGGGCTTTAGGGAGGTAATCCGGGTAAGAATAAGTACTTCAGGAGGGTAGGGATTCATGATGGGATTAGTGCCCTAATAAGAAGAGAGAAGAGAGCTTGCTTGATCCCCCTCTCTCTGCCATGTGAGGACACAGCCAGAAGGTGGCAGTCTACAAGGCAGAATGAAAACCTTCCCCAGAACCCAACCCAGCTGGTACCCTGATCTCAGACTTCCTGCTTCCAGAATGGTGAGAAGTAAATTTCTGTTAAGATACCTAGCTTTACTACAAAGCTGTGATCACCAAGATAGCGTGGTACTGGCATAAAAACAGACACATAGACCAGTGGAACAGAGTGGAGAGCCCAGATATGGACCCTCAACTCTATGGTCAAATAATCTTCGACAAAACAGGAAAAAATATACAATGGAAAAAAGACAGTCTCTTCAATAAATGGTGCTGAGAAAACTGGTCAGCTACATGTAGAAGAATGAAACTCGACCATTCTCTTACACCATACACAAAGATAAACTCGAAATGGACAAAAGACCTCAACGTGAGACAGGAATCCATCAGAATCCTAGAGGAGAACAGAGGCAGTAACCTCTTCGATATCAGCCACAGCAACTTCTTTCAAGATATGTCTCCAAAGGCCAAGGAAACAAAAGCGAAAATGAACTTTGGGGACTTCATCAAGATCAAAAGCTTCTGCACAGCAAAGGGAACAGTCAACAAAACAAAAAGGCAACCCACGGAATGGGAGAAGATATTTGCAAATGACAGTACAGACAAAAGGTTGATATCCAGGATCTATAAAGAACGCCTCAAACTCAACACACACAAAACAGATAATCATATCAAAAAATGGGCAGAAGATATGAACAGACACTTCTCCAACGAAGACATACAAATGGCTACCAGACACATGAAAAAATGTTCATCATCACTAGCCATCAGGGAGATTCAAATTAAAACCACATTGAGATACCAACTGACACCAGTTATCAAGACAGGAAACAACGTGTGTTGGAGAGGTTGTGGAGAAAGGGGAACCCTCTTACACTGTTGGTGGGAATGCAAGTTGGTGCAGCCACTTTGGAGAACAGTGTGGAGATTCCTCAAGAAATTAAAAATAGATCTTCCCTATGACCCTGCAATTGCACTGTTGGGTATTTACCCCAATGATAGAGATGTAGTGAAAAGAAGAGCCGTCTGTACCCCAATGTTTATAGCAGCAATGGCCACGGTCGCCAAACTGTGGAAAGAACCAAGATGCCCTTCAACAGGTGAATGGATAAGGAAGATGTGGTCCATATACACGATGGAGTATTATGCTTCAGAAAGGATGAATACCCAACTTTTGTAGCAACATGGACGGGACTGGAAGAGATTGTGCTGAGCGAAATAAGTCAAGCAGAGAGAGTCAAGTATCATATGGTTTCACTTATTTGTGGAGCATAACAAAGAACATGGAGGACATGGGGAGATGGAGAGGAGAAGGGAGTTGTGGGAAATTAGAAGGGGAGATGAACCATGAGAGACTATGGACTCCGAAAACAACCTGAGGGTTTTGAAGGGGTGGGGGGGTGGGAGGTTGGGGAACCAGGTGGAGGGTAATAGAGAGGGCACATACTGCATGGAGCACTGGGTGTGGTGCAAAAACAATGAGAACTGTTACGCTGAAAAAAAAAAAAAAAGATACCTAGTGTATGGTATTTTGTTATGGCAGCCCAAACTGACTTTCCCCACTGCCCTTTAAAGAATTTTTGTTTTAGGACATTTTCAGTATTGGAACTTTGGTAGAAAAATACTGAGAAAATGAAACAGTAAAAAGTGATACTTCTATAAAATAACCAGTGTAATTAATGTGTCTGTACCTAGTGTGATTAGTGTGTCTGTCAATTTTGTAAAATGCCACCACCAAAAGGAAGAGTGAATCCTGGTCCCTCCTTGATAACATATCTTATATAAATCTTCTATCCTAATTGCTTGAAACCAGTTTTAGGTTAATTGATTATTTCATTCTCTTAAAACAGAGATGAGGAAAAGCATTTTCTTGTATGCTATCTGCTTGTTATCATCACAATAAAACAAGAAAAACCTGAAGAAACAATGACCTTGCTATTTTTTTCATTTCCAAAACTAATTAACATTACTTTTGAAAATCTGTCTTAGAAAGACTTTTTTTTTTTTGCATATTGAACTGCACTCATTCAAGGAGTCAGCATAAATCACTCTTCCTATATGATTTATATGATTGGACTTCATAAAACTGCCGTTTGTAGTAAATTAGCTTGGCAGGCACATGGGGAGATCACGTTCTTAAAACAATTCTTGTTCTGTTGTATTACTGAGGTTTTTCAGCTGCACTAATGTGTTTCTGGAAATGGATGCTGTGAACCTTTTCAGAGTCAAACCATGTTTGTCAGGCTCCATGATGAGGAACCTGAGGTCCTTACCCAAGCATGCATGCAGGAGCTGGAGGAGACGATGTAATTTACTTCCTAAGAAGCTGGCTGTACCCATCAGAATGCTGGCAGTCCACCTGTCCTGGCATTTAACACAGTGCTTGTTTTCCAAACCCAAGAAATACAAAGTTCTGTCTCTAATTAACAGTAGAGCCTACCTATTATCCAAGTCCTGGATGAAATTATCCTGCCGCTTGGTCTGGCATAAAGCTTCTATCAAAGTCCTGGTGGAAAGAAAAGACACTTCGCAAAGGCAATTTAGGAGACAAGCTGTATGACCACTTTTTTAAGTAATTTAAGTAAATCCTTTGGATCAAAATATCGTATTATGGCTGCATATTTCGTTACAGTGCCTGAGTGTATAACAGATCTACCTTCACTGGACTATACTTTAATGGACAGCTTTGGACTTCCGAGCAAAGCTATAGAGATCCGGGAACTGAATTCACTGTAAGAGCTGAGAGAGCTATGATATGTCACATTTTCCTGCTCACTTTGGATTCTAAGCTATGTAGTTAGGACTTGTCTTGATACTGAGCTAAGGTGTGGTGTAATTTGTTTTTCTCCTTTTCATTCTGTTTTATTCCTTTCTGTGTTGTTATTTTTATTGTGTTCCTCTTCCTCTGTAACTCTCTTCAAATCCTTTTTTTTTCTTTATAATGGGAAAGTAGAAATATATGATAGTTTGGTTTTTAAAATTAATGTTGATTTTGCACCACCCCTGGAGCTCTATGCAATAGGTACCCTCCCTAATACCCATCACCAGGCTCACCCATGCGTGGAGCACTGGGTGTGGTGAATAAACAATGAATCTTGGAACACTGAAAAAATAAAATAAAATAAAAGTTGAAAATAAGAACCATATAAAGTTAAATTGATTTGTTATATTTTAAAGATTTAATCCTATAGATCCCTCTCAGGAAAGAGAGAAATCAGCACTCATCTAAGCCAACAGTATAAGGTCCTACCCCAACCTTCCTCACACTGACAGTAGAACAGGCATTACCAAACACTGAGAATCTCACTGGTAAGAGACAAAAAATGATTATGGCTCCTTCTTCCTCTCAAAAATATGTAACACTTCATGAAATCTAAAGGGAGTCATAACTGTTCCAAAACGAGCAACACGAAGGCTCAGGACATTGTACTTAAGTGTGCACAAAGCTTTATCATAGACCTTGATACTATTTCTGTGGACTTACCAGTAAGGAATAGAAGACTCTGGCCTATTATTTCATCTAAGCTTTACATATGAAGATAGATGAAAAATTGCAAGGTTCACACACTCTTTTCAGTATTATTGAATTTCAATATGTTGTATATATTTAATTTCTGATAAAAGAGGAAAGAAAACAGCTTCATGAGACAAAAGGGAATTGGGCTAGTGCTAATATGTAATGTAGACTTCTCCCCCCACCCCCCCTTTTTTTTTTTACCCATTTAGAATGATTTGCTTCACTCAGTAGAGTTGGTCTGATAGAGATGGATTTTTACAACTTGTCAACTTTTTCCACTCATTTGACATTTTCCCAAAATGTCCAAAATGCTGAAGGAAAAAGTACATGAATGATAGGTCAAAATTGTTGTTTTTCTTGAATTCAGAACATTGAAATATGGGACTTCACCCATACTGACATTTTCATTAGGATTGAGATTTGTAGAACACTCAAGATAAAGCAAAAGTTAGGAGGTTACTCAGAAGACCACAGACCATGTAACCAAGAGCCACTCCCTGCGCTTTTTCTCGGCTAGACATCTCTATTCTGCCTTTCTCTTACTTTATCTCTGAATGCTTACTTTCTGCCATGAATCCTATGGATGAATGTGGAGCCCTCTCAAAAGAGGAGCTAGTTGCCAGGTGGTGAAATTTTTTAAAAAAAATAGAAAGAAAGAGACTTTCCTTATAAAATTTTCTTACAGTTGTCACAGGTGTTTGTATTTCTTGATTCTAGGTCTTTGGATTTCCTTTAAAATATAGACAGTAGGGCATAAAAGCTGTATTTAATCTTTGTTAGAAAAATTAATGCTCCATTTCTAGTTCTCAATTGTTGTGTTTTAAATTGAGATACACAGCACACCTGATTTGGAACCACACTTGAATTTAGTTCATTTAACTTTTTTTTTGGTGCCAACTTGGGCATATTCCGTAATAATACCATACACATGAAAAGAGCGAGTGGACAAGAATAAAGGTGGGAACTGTGTGTTCCCCTTCCTCTTGAGTTTGAATAAGCCTGAGAGCTTACAGAAAGTTCTTGCTTAGAAAGTTCTTGCTTAGAAGTGTGCCTTCTTATGACCTCCCTGACGTAGCTCTTCTATCTTATCCAGAAAGTTTACCTTCTTCCACTGAGTGGTCAATTTCAGGAGTGTATAGAATATTAAAAGGGGAAAAGTGGACAACCTCCTAGCCATTCCCACTTAGATGTCATAAACCGTAATGAGAAGACATCAAACAATCAGACAACACGAAGTGAGAGTTTTTACACAGAATGATTGTTTCTAGGAATTTGTATAAAAATTATTCACAAAAGACAGCCTTGTAGAATTCTTGATATTTCACAAAAATTGCAAACAATGTCCATGTGCAAAATTTTGGTAATAAAAAATAGTACATGCATCATATGGTGGAACTTTTCTAGTAAGTTCTTCCCCACTTTTCTAATAAGATTACCTTCCCCACTTTCTTAATTAGATTACCTATTTCCTGAATCTCATGTTCTCTTTGTATTGGTTTTATTCTCTCTTTCCTGATTCAGATCTTCCAATAGTTTCTTTTTTTTTTTTTTAAGATTTTACTTATTTATTTATTTCACAGACAGAAATCACAAGTAGGCAGAGAGGCAGGCACAGAGAGAGGGGGAAATAGGCTCCTTGCTGAGCAGAGAGCCCCATGCGGGGCTCCATCCCAGGACCCTGGGATCATGACCTGAGCCGAAGGCAGAGGCTTTAACCCACTGAGCCACCCAGGTGCCCTTCCAATAGCTTCTTGAGAAAAGATGCAGAGAAAGGATGCAAAGAAAGTTACTTCAAAAAATATTTTGTGCTTCTGAAAATGGCTTTAATCTATACATTCACTTAGTATTTTGATTGGATATTGAATTCAGTTTGAAAGACATTTTCTGTTAGAGTAGGTACCACTTTGTTCTTCAGCATGCCCTAATGTTGCCCTAATACTGAAAAGTCCTATGCTATTATAATTTCTCATCCTTTGCATATATCTTATGTTAGTGTTCTGAAATTTCAGTCATATGCCTTCATGGGACTACTCTTTAATTTATTACACTTGGTTTTTAGATGACCTCTTTAAAATCTGGAGTTCCAAGTCTTTCAGTTCTGAAGAGCTTTGTCATATTGTTTTCTAATATCTCCCTTCTCCCACATTTCTCCTTGTCTTGAATGGGGCATTTGACTTCCTGGACTGATCATCTAATTTTCTTAATTTTTCTTTACAAGTTTGCATCTCTTTCTACTTATGTTTAATCTTATGAGAAATTTCCTCAATATTATTATTCAATTATTATTATTATTTTTTCCATCACATTCTTTGAATTTCAGGAGCCCTTTATTTCTTTAAATTGTGCTTTTATACTGTTCCATATATTCAGTATTAAGGTACTTCTATTCTCCTATCTCTAAATGTCTTTCCTATTTTCATTTGTCTTTTACAGATTTTGTAATTTTGTGCAAATTTTTAGAGTATATGGGATAATAAAAAAGAACAACACCCAAAACACCTGGTGTAATGCAAATAGTAAAGAAACCTCAAATTGACTTCAAATATATATGATCACTTTAATAAATAAATTGGAGGAAGTGTTTGATGAATTTAGTATCGATTCATGGATCTAAAATAAAACAAAACAAAATGAAATTATAAGCATCCTTTACCTCAAAAATCGTATCTATGATATATCATTTTGGAGACATCATCGTTAATGGTGAAATGTTGAAAGTATTTTCTTTAGGGCACCTGGGTGGCTTAGTCAGTTAAGAGGCCAACGTTTGATTGGCTCAGGCTATGATCTCAGGGTTATGGGATCAAGCCCTTTGTTGGGCTCCATGTTCAGTGTGGAGTCTGCTTGAGGATCTCTCCCTCTTCTTCCCCTGCTGTGTCCTTTCTCTCTCTCTTTCTCTCTCTCAAATAAATAAATACAATCTTTAAAAAACATTATTCTCTTCAGATCAACAAGAAAACAAGAGTGATAATTCGTATTTCTATTCAAAACTATTCTAGAGAAGCCAGTACAGCAACAAATGCCAATGATACTAAGATTAAAAAAATGAAGTTATTTATAGTTTATTCCTTATATCTAAATAAACTGCAAATGAATCAAACAAATACTTAAAAAATACAAACATCTAAAAAAATAACGAGATCACTTTTTTTTTTTAAAGATTTTATTTATTTGACAGAGAGAGACACAGAGAGAGAGGGAACATAAGTAGGGGAAGTGGGAGAAGGGGAAGTAGGCTTCCCCCTGAGCAGGGAGCCAGATATGGGGCTTGATCCCAGGACCCTGAGGTCGTGACCTGAGTGAAGTCAGATGCTTAAGGACCGAGCCACCCAGGCACCTCTTCTTTATGAGCCCAGAGTGAAGGAGTTTTCTTAAAACTAAGTCAGTGGCAACAAATAATAACTTCAACCACATTAAAATGATAATCTTCTGGATGGCACATGCACACACACACATACACACAGACCATTTAGTTAAAATTGACCCAGCTTTTGCCTCTGGGAGTCAATGCTGTGGATATATCTATACTCTCCAAATGACATTATGAGATTGTCTGTAATAATAACAGCTTTAAAGTGTGTATCAAAATGGAATTATTATTATTATTACTATTGAAAAAAAGTTACTCTCTGATAACATTATATCCAGGGTATACTGCTAAGTTAATAAACCAAGATGCAGAACAGTGTATATGTATATGTGTGTGTGTGTGTATACATAACAAGCCAATTTTGTGCAAGAAAAGGACAAATTAATAACATGTATGCTGTGTATCTTTATAATTGCATAAAGAAACATTGAAAGAACACCCAAGAATATAATGAAAGCAGTTACCTACAGAATATGGAAGTGAACAAGATGGGTGAACGACTTCTTAAATTTGAACAATTAACAAATTGGAAAGAAATATTTTGTCAAACATGAAGAATTATTTTAAAGCTATAGTAATAAACACTGTGTAATCATAGAACGGAGATAGACACATATACCAATAGAAGAAATAAGGAATTCAGAAACACAGTTATGTACAGATAGATATTCGATGGCGGTGGTATGGTAGGAAATGTTCAGATTCACCATGTTTCTATGTGCTTCCCCGCATTTCTCTCACTCTGTCACTTAGACGGAAGCTATAGGACTAGTTCTGAAAAATAGGCCATAAGTAAAAGTGATATGTGTCACTTGCAGGCCCAGGCAGCTATTGAGAGAAAGACAAATGAGAGGCCACTAAGGTATGGTCACATTCAGTTTCTTGTTCTGGGTAGAAGGTACAAAGATTATATGTTATTATTTTTTCTTAAAATGTACATACGCTATTTTGCATATGCTTTCGTATTAGAGTTCTCCAGAGAAACAGACTAATGGGAGACATATGTGTGTGTCTTCATGATACACATTTCTTATAAGGAATGGCTTACAAGACCGTGGGATCTGAGCAATCCAAGATCAGCAAGCTGGGGACCCAGGAGGGTTGATGGTGTAAGTTCCAGTCCGTGTCTGAATCAGAAAGCAGAGCAAGACCAATGTTCCTGCTTGAAGACCATCAGGCAGAGACAAAAAATTCTTCCTTACTCAGTCTGTTTGGTTCTATTCAGGTCTTCAAAGATTGGATGCGACCCATTCACAATTCCCATTGGATATGGCAATTCGCTTTACTCAATCTATTTAAATGTTAATCTCCTCCAGAAATGCCATCATAGACACCCAGAATGGTGTTTGATCAAATATCTGTGGCCTGAAAAAGTTGACACCTAAAATTCACCACCACAGTCAATGGGAACTCATAAACGTCTCCTTAACCAACACTTGGTCTCTAAATGAAGGTAATAACGAAGTCATAACTCTGCCTAAAATGATACAAAGTTCTTCTGTACAATCAAAAACACAGGGTCTTTCCCAGAAGAGAAGGTAATATTCTTGAGTAATGCTACCCTGCATCTTGATATCCTTCAACTTAAATGCTATGATGTAAATTCAACAATACATAAATACCATAATGAAAATCCACACATTTTATATTACATTATAAGGGAATAAAAGAGGGAAGAAAATAAAAATATTGGTTAGTATATGTGTTGGTCAACTCAGGCTACTATAACAAAGCACCACAGACCTAGCGACTTAGAAACAATAGACATTTATTTCTCACAGTTCTAGAACTCTGAGATCAGGGGGCCTGCATGATCAGGTTTGGTGAGAGCTCTCTTCTGGGTTGCATGTAGATTGCTGATTTCCTGTATTTTTGAAGTGATAGAAGTAGAAGTAGCGGGATCTCTGGATTCTTCTAAAGACACAAATCACATTCATGAGGGCTCCGCCCTCATGACCTAATAACCCCCCATAGGACCCATCTCCAAATACACTAAGAATTCTTTTTTTTAATTTTTTATTTATTTGTTAGAGAGAAGGAAGGAGAGAGAGTGAGCAGGAGTGTGGGGGAGGGGTGGGAGCCCAACATCGTGCTTGATACCAGGACTCTGAGATCATGACCTAAGCTGAAGGCAGATGCTTAACTGACTGAGCCACCCAGGCATCCCTACACTGGGAATTCAAGTTTCAATATATGAATTGTTTTCTTGGTGGGGGAGACAAACATTCAGTCCATTGTGCTACACATACACCATGCACACATACAAAGGCACATACACACAAACATAAGAAAATAAGAAGGAAAAACTCATGACAATTGCAGTATTCATTTCTATGTGATGGTATCTGGTATTTATAACCATCTTCTTCCACTGCCCATTCTGTATCCCTTTGCCGTTAGCAAGCAGCTCACCTGGTCATGGGGTTTTTACCTGGCGGGGTGATTTTAAACTTTCATTCCTGAAGGGTCTTGAACATTAGTGGTTCTGCCTGTATTTGTTGTAGTTTTTCATTGACTTTAATTACAAGTCATGGTAATGCGAAATGAAACCCTAAAGTATTCCTGACCTTGCCTCCATTTTGAAGTAGCAGTTCAGTTTCCCCCAGGTAGTCAGGATCAGTCATCCCAGCCAACACTGTAACTCTTCTCTGCCTGTTGATTCAGAGGCATGAGGAGCCAAAAATTACCAGATGTCAGCCCTAACTTCAGTTCAATGGAATCATTGCTGTGTCTCCTGGTAGAAGCATTCCTTACTCTGGAGCTAAACACTAGGCCTAACTACTAGGTCAGAGTCAAGAGAACAAGAAGCAGAAGTTTTGCTATTGGGTCACTAGGGGTGAAACTGAGTAGGGCCACTCTCATTGCCACCCTTAGATTCCTGGACCCATGAATCCTGGCTATGGGAGAACGTACCTTTTTGGTGTAGGAGGGGTCAGAAGGGATATGTCCACATGCCCACACTCTTTACTACTGGAAATAAGGTCATTCTAATCTTTGAATTTAATTAGATTAGAGATCCCATTCCAGTAATCCCAAATACATTCAGAAAACTCATCTTTAATATTCTGTTCCTCTAGAACAACTCTCAGTACCATATCTGTATCAGTCAGACTTCTCCAGAGAAACAGAATCAGTAACAGATATCTATGTAGATACCTGCCACTATCTCTAGCTCTACCTATATAAATATATTTATTATAAGGAATTGACTCACACAATTGGGAAGACTAGAAAATCTCAAGATCTAAGGTTGGCAAGCTGGAAATCCAGGAAAGCCAGTGGTGGTGTAGTTCCAGCCTGAGTCCAAAGTCATGAGAATCAAGAGAGCCAATGGTGCATATTCCAGTTGAAATTTGAATCCAAAGGTAGAAGACCAATTTCCCAGCTTGAATAAAATCAAGCAGAGCAGAGAGTTGAATTCTTCATTACTCAGTCTCTCTCTTTTTTTTTTTTTCCTATTCAGGCCTTTAGAGGATTGAATATATGATCCATATTGGGATGTGCCATCTGCTTTACTTAGTCTAATAATTCAAATGTTAATGTCATCAAGAAACAATCTCACAGATACACTCAGAAAAATGTCTACCCAAATACTGGGCATCCCATGGCCCAGTTAAGTTGACATATAAAATGAACCATCATAGCTTTCTTATATCTTTGTTGTTTTTTCACAGTTCTTTGTGAATTATACACATTAGAATGGTTGAGGGATAATTTCTCACAAATGTTCCAGGCAAAGAAACTATTATCAGTTAGTGTTGTTTTCATACCATATCATGTTTCATTAGTTGGTACACAAAAGATTTTTTTACTACAATGTTTTCATTATAAAGTTAACATTTTTGACAACATGAAATGATTTACTTTATTCCTTTAATGATTTTTAGCTTAAAATATTTTGTCTGATATTATAATTTCCTCTTGTGTTTTCCCTTGTTAGTGTTTTCCCGATAAAGATTTTGCTTTTTATTTCATTTCTAAATTACATGTGTAATTTATAATAAACACCACTTTTAAAAGCATTTAATTTAATTATCAAATTTTACTCCTTTTAATGGGCAATATATTTCATAGTCAAAATTTACTATCAAAACAGAACGATTGACTTTACTTCTGCCATTTTGTCTTATACTCCTTGTTTTATTTACTTTGTTTTATACTTTATTTTGTTTTATTTGTTCTTGTTGTCTTGGCCCATTTACTTTTACTATGCAAACTCTCTCGTGTATTGTTCTTTTATTGAGCAATTTAGAAGATGGAGATCCTGCCTTGAATTCTAAGGGTTGTTCATTATAGTTTTTCAAAGCTGTTATTGGTGGTGGTGATGGAGATGGAGGTGGAAGTAGGTACTGGCGGAGGTGTTGGAGGGGTGGAGACAGGAGTAGTGGAAGTGGTGGAGGTGGGAGGTGATGGAAGGGGGTGGAGTAGGAAGTTGTGGAAGGGTGGAGGTCAGAGGTGGTGGAAGTGGTGGAGGTGGGAGGTGGTGGAGGAGGTGGAGGAAGGAGGTAAGGACAAGTGGTAGAGGTGGGAGGTGGTGAAGGGGGTGGAGGTGGGAGGTGGTGGAAGTGGGGGTGGTATTGTTGGTATGTGCATGTATGGATGCACATCAAGAAAATAGTGGAGGGACTGCTTCTATAAAGGTTAAGATTTCTGCAAAGATCAGGCCTCAGCAAGGAAACAAATGATCTGATGAGCAAATGTAGGCCTGAGAGAGGCTTCGGTGCAGTCCCCCATTCAAGGTCTAGAAAAAGTAAGGGGAGCCTTTAGCAGATAGGATTTGCTTCAAAGTACAGCTGCTGGTTGCTTGATTCAGTTCACAGGATAGCGGCAGCATGAATGTGATTGTAGGTAGAAAAGACTCTATAAGCTTTTTAGATGTTATTGAGTGGAATAATATTTGAATATTTTTTGAATCTTTAAATTTTTTTGAATATTTGAATCTTTAAAAGTGCAAGGCATATGATTTCAATGTCTTAGAGGGCTCAGGCAATGGGCTAGTTTTATATTGTTAGGCCAGGCCTGGGTAGGCAGGGGTACTTTTGCTGCCCCAAATCCTGGATTTGTGTCAATGACTGAGGAGACTCTCCTGGGATTTATGTGGTTTGTCCCCATCTCTAGTTACATGGTCCAGGATGGACTTGGGAAAGACTAATTCACCTGCAGAAGAAAATGTCCTTAGGAGTCAGGTTTCTCAGGCCTAAACAATTTCTTGTAAAGACCCAGTGGAATCAGACAAAGGGGTCAGGACTGAAAATGTATGCTGGAGAGAAAATGTGGAACTGGTGACAAAGGTGGCCACCCTGGCATATTTCTATTCTTGGCCAAAAGAGTGCAATGGATCCATTGTGACTCTAAAGGAGGTATAGGATGCACCAAGAGCTCCCCCACCCCAACGTCTGGCAAATATGTACAAAATTACACAAAACTGGTAAAGGTCCCATGAATTAATTTCAAGGTAGGAGAATGTTTTCCCTCTCTTATGTAAGTTCTCAGATTTTGTCTTCTTGATTAAATGGCATCCCATTGTGGCAGAAGTCAATATGGTTTTCTTCTTCCCTTTGACATTTGTGTGCCTGCTATGGTTTTTGACAACATTAAGCATTGAATCCCATGAAGATAATTTGGGCTAGGGTGATAACTGAGAAGCTAGGGATGACTTGTTCTCTAAACACTGTTGGTGTGGGGTTAGTGTTGAGATAGATAATAGTGCATTTCTTATTAGATCATTAAATGCTTTATAAACAAGGCCCATGGGGTATACGGCATGAAATTAATCTAAACTGTGAGGCTCTGGAAACAATTAAACATATTCCACTGAGAAAGAGCTCAGGCTGCTTAGAGTACTCCGCCACCACTCAGGCTAAAAGAACTGTCCTCCCCGACACTGAAGAAAATAAGAAATTTGAGAGGATAATTATTAGTCTTTAAATTGAAAATTTTGAACCCTGAAATCTCACTTGTGAAACTAAAAATATTTGACTTTGGATTTTACCATTCTCATATTTTAATTGGGAAGAGTGAGATTTAAACTTTTAAATGTCTTTTTGGGAGTTTGATAGTGGGAGGAGATTCTCTTGGCATCTGTATAAGGTTAGAAATTTTTATTATTAGGTGACTTTTGTGTGTCTTATATTGACTTTTGAAATGTCATTCATTCCAGTCAGTTGATTCTGGGTGATAGGTACATAAATCCCACAGGTATAAGTCCATTGACTTGGTCCTTTGCTATAAAAAGAATGTCGACCAGGAGCATTGTTAGGTGAGCTGAGCCAATATGTTGATAAATGAGGTATTGAGTAAACCACAGATGGTGGCAATGAAAGAAGTATAGTGAGTGGGGGAAGTAAATCCACATCTGGAGTGAATCTCTGTTCATGTGAAAACAAACTAAAGCTCTTTCCATAATGAAAAAGATCCAATATAATCAAGCTTCCACTGGTTGGGTGGCTGCCCCCAATTTGTTATTTGTTGGTGCCAGTTTTAAAAATCACCACTGGGTCTTTGCTATTAGCCATTTGGGCAGTCAGAATTGGTGAGAGTTAGATAAACTTTGTGATAGTTAGATAAAACGTGTGAAGAAAAAAGTCATGTTGTCCCCATAACCTCTGGCTCTGGCTTCATTGCCATTTTGCCCATTGAGCTGGTACTGGCTGACTTGGAAAGGAATTAAAGTACATCTTCAGAAAAGATCATCTTATACAACACTTCACTGAAAAGATCTTATGCAGCCATCCCTGTGGGGAGTGTTTACATGAGACACAATATTCTTCCTCAGGAATATTCTTAAAAGTCTACATCTACCTATGTGTCAGTGTCTTTGTAACCAATACAGTTATTCTTTCTTTCCAAATCCCCAATAATGCAGTCAAAATGTTAGTTACTGCCCATGAATCAGTATAGATACATAATTCTGACCATCTTTCCCTTCATTTAAAGTATTCAGACAGATAAAAGTTTTGTTCCATTCACCTTCCCCCTTCAAGAATATCTGTGACCCTATGGGACTCTAGGACTTCCTTGGTTTTGAATTCTTTATAAACCAGATTCAATTTTTTTTCTTCCTGTATCAATTGGGTCATGGAGAACTCATCATTAAGCCATATATGGAATAAGGGAGACATGGTATAGCAGTAGACGTAGGAGCTCTGGAAGTATGAGCCAGATGCTCATAAAAATTACTTGTGCTTAAGCGTTGGACTATTGATTTCTGCTCAGGCTCAGGTCATGATCTCAGGGTCCTGATATTGAATTCCAAGTCAGGCTGGGCATACAGCCTGCTTAAGATTCTCTCTCTCCCACTCCCTCTGACAGCCCCCCCACCCCCTGATCTCACACATGCATGTTCTCTCTCTCTAAAATAAAAAATATATAAACATTACTTGTGCCTTTAGAACTGGATTTATCCTGATCTTGTTTATAACTGTTCTCCTTGATGATGCAGTACTACCATATTCACGCTCAAATTTATGACTCAGAGGATCAGAGAAAAGCTAGTTCATGACAGGCATCACAGGTCACATGATGATGTGCTATCCCATGGTCTGGAATTCAGACTGTTCCAGGATTTAGTAGTGAGCCAAGAACTGTTTCAGGTCTCTCTCTCTGTGTGTGTGTGTATGAGAGAAATATCTATATCAGTCTCTGATATATATATATATATATATATATATATAGAGAGAGAGAGAGAGAGAGAGAGAGAGAATTTGTTTGCAGAGAAGAGCATCAGGGTGTCTGAGTGGCTCAGTTGGTTAAACATCTGCCTTTGGCTCAGGTCATGATCCTTGGGTCCTGGTATTGAACCCCACACTGGGGCTCATTAGAAAGTCTGCTTCTCCCTCTTCCACTGCCCTCCCTCCGTTTGTGCTCTCTCTCTCTAATAAGTAAATAAAATCTTTTTAAAAAATCATCAATTCCTGTAAATCCCCAGGGTTCCACACAGTTCGTCTCCTATCCAGGTTTGTAACATGCTCCATAAAGACTTCTCAGCTCCCATGGATACTTTGAATACAATTTATTTGCTTGGTTATGAAGCTCAAATGGCAGAACACCCTGCACTCTAGCTTGGACCAGCTGGAAAATTTTTTTCTTTGAACCCCCATTCAAAGCTGCCATTCTCATGGGATGCTTGGTAAATGGGTCAAAACAGCTCACACAAAAAATTTGCCTAGAAAATCTAAAGACGCATAAAAAGTTTTATGTCTCTTTCTTAGAGGAAAAGAGGTATAAGATGGAATAAATTCTATTTCACATTATGTTGAGATACCTTTATCTTCCCCAGTCCCCTGAACCTTCTAAAACTCCCCTAAAGTGACAGACATCTTTATTTTATTTTATTGTGAAATTCTATGCTGAATTACATTTGCCTTACTGAGGAACCAACAGTGCCCACTATTTCTTGCTCACCAAGTATTATTGGCTCACTTTTATTTTATTTTCAGCTATGCATTTAGAATCTGGGATCCTCATCCTGTGGGATGCCTTGAACAAATTAATGGAGTTCCTGGCCTTACTGTAATATAGACTTGGGTATACATATAAACTATATATAGTATATATAGTATACCTACAAACTCTGAGTGTATATATATATATATACACACACACATACATATATACTATATGTGTATACATATATATACACACACACACACACATATATATATATATATATATATATATATATATATATATGAGCTATAGTTATAAACTATAACATAGACTTGGGTATACCTATAAACTCCAACTCTATCTGGTGGACTTATGATGGTGGCTGGGTCTATAGAGATTGGCATTAACTCAGGTCTAGCAGTCACCAAAAAATAAGGGTATTTCCCTTCACTGTTGTATGTTCACCATGATACATAATTGCTGGGCTCTTGGGAGAGGCCAAGAGGAAGATCAGTATTATGCATATATGGCAGTGTCATAGGACCTCTGAGGGTAGGCAGACTCCTTTCCATTCAAGGACTTCTAGGTTTGTTTCTCTGTTTGGAAATGGGGTAATGGGTTGGGCCTCTCTGTCATTACAATTCAAATCTTTTTTTTTTTTTAATATTTTATTTATTTGACAGAGAGAAATCACAACTAGGCAGAGAGGCAGGCAGAGAGAGAGGAGGAAGCAGGCTCCCTGCTGAGCAGAGAGCCCGATGCGGGGCTCCATCCCAGGACTCTGGGATCATGACCTGAGCCGAAGGCAGAGGCTTTAATCCACTGAGCCACCCAGGCGCCCCACAATTCAAATCTTATTGTCATTCAGTAGATCAAGAGTTTTTCTATTTTCAGTTACTTAGATAGAGTGGGACCTTAGGATACTTCCTATCCAGTTTGGTTTTAAGAATGTATAATTATATAACCATTGTCACAGATCCCTCTGGTTGAAGCGTTGTGGCTACCACTGTGGTTTTGCTGTTGACCACAGTTAACAGAAGCCACCCTATCTATCATTGTTGCATATTGTCCCATGACCTCTCTCACTTCTAGACCGATTTCCACTGGGAACCTAGACCCGAATTCAATGACAACATCCCCCATGGAGGTAGATGTTTGCAGTGCTCCCACCATATACTTGCTAACCTCCGATCTTGAAGGACAAAAGTGTACAAGGTTAGGATGAAGTGAACAGTTCATCAGTGATGACTTTGGAAGTATTGGAATGCCCATAGCCCATTTTTATTTGCTTCATGGTGCATGAATGAGTCCTCATAGTTAAAGGCACGACATGAGGAGATCAGACCACTCCTATTACTTGAATTTTGGCATAACTTAAGGAAGAAAGACAGACTCACAGACAAGTTCTATTTCAAAAGCAATAGAACCAGTCCATGCATTGAATGCATAAACAAGCTGCTAGATTGGACTTATCTAAGATAATGAAAGTCAGCAAGTTACTGTAAAGATATGGGCTCAGAGTTTTAGGATCATAGCAACCCAATAAGATCTACATGTCTTATCAGCAGGATAATCTGATGTTCTTAGTAAGTTTGGCACAGAACTCAATGACATAAGGTTTCAAAATACCTCAAGGAACTCTGTTGAGCCAAGGATCAGAGAATACTATTTCCCAAGGGTGGTGGTGTTCTTCTCCACCATAGTGTTACAAGTTTCTACAGCACCACTTGGTCTAACCCCATCCTTTTAACACAGAGGGGATATATAATATTGTATATTGTACTTGCCTGGTATTGACATTCAGAATGAACTGATTTTCTGTGGTACAGGATGATAATATAAATAAATGTTTGTTCAAAGAGTCATAAAATTCTAAAGAATAGATATGCAGGGTTTATCTGGTTCAGCCCTCTGATTACCAGCACAGAGATGAGAAAGATTTCCCAATCATCGGATTGACTTCTACTATTGTGTGTGAGTTTTCCTCATTTTTTGCTCCATATCGTGGTTGGGAAAAGTAGAAAATACACAGTCAAACACAGTTGTATGGGTTCTATTAATGTTACCTTGAGAACCAGAACATTATGGTTATATTTTCAGATCAGCAAAACTGACAAAAGAAATGCACTGACTGTACTAATAGTAATGTTGTACCACAGGTCATATGAGACCAATGGATATACAATTTTGATAAGCAAGAATATTAAGATCATTTCTGTTAGAGATGGTGGATTCTTTGACTACTAAATTGTATTTTGTATATTTTCTGTGCTGCAATTTACCACATATTTATTTGCTTTAAAAAAACACACACACACCTTTTATCTTTTTCTGTGGGCCAGGAGTGCAGGGATGGCTTAACCAGGTCCCTTGCAAGGCACAGTCAAGGTGTTGGCCAGGTTTGGGTCTTTATCTGGAGGCTCAAGTAGGAAAGGATCCCCTTGAGAGTTCCTGAGGTTGTGGGCAGAACTAATTTTCTTGTGACTGTAGGACTCATGGCAGCTTACTTCTTTAAAGTGAGCATAGAAGAGGGTGATGGTTAATTTCATGTTTCAACTTGGATAATGTTTTTGGATGGCATTGACATTTAAATCCCTGATCTTTGGATAAAGCAGATGGTTCTCCATAATGTGAGTGGGCTTCACCCAATCAGAGGAAGGCCTGAATAGAACAAGACTGGCCTCCTAGAGCAAGATGAGATTTTCCAGCAGACTGCCTTCTAACTTTACATGTATCAGAGGCTTTCTTGGATCTCCAGCCTGTTGGCCCACACTGCAGATTTGGACTCACCAGCCTCCATAATTGTACAAACTAATTCTTTATAATGTAATAAGGATATTAAATATTCAAATATAAATTAAGATATTTAATAAGGATAATTTAATAAAAATATAAATATATTTCTATATATTTATATGTATCCTTTTTTTCTCTCTGAAGAGTCCTGGTTAATAGAAGGATTAGAGCCAATCAGTTACCAGGATGGACTCTTAAAAAAATGTAAAATGTTTGGTAATCAAGAGTGTGACTTCCCATCACCTTCATCATATTTTATTGACTAGAAGCTGGTCCAGGGCCCTACCTACACTCTGGAAGAGGGTATTATACAAGGTGTTAACATTGGGCCATAGGGATCTCTGAGGCCACCTTAAAGTCTGTCTGCCACATCATTTATACCCTTCACTGAAAAGCAGTACAGAGAAATTGAACATTGGACATAGCCACAGATATATTCTCTGCCCTCAGCTTAAGATCACATCACCTTGAGCATTCGTAAGCATGGCAAACAGATCTCCAAAAGCGAAGCACCAAATCTGCTGTCCCAACGCGGTAATCTGGCCATGAGCTACAGCAATACGGGGATTCATAGTTGAGACTGTGGACAACATAGTGTGGAAATGGACTTCAGTGAGGAGGAAAGAAGGAAGGGTGACCTACTCTTTTCTGATGGAAAGAACAGTGTCTTTAGCGCCCTCATTCTCAGAATACAGAGATTCTAAGAGGCCAAAGGAGATTCAGCTGTAGGATAGGGAGAAGAGTGAATCCTACAGATGTTCCCAGGTTTAAGGATCATGGAATTTGATTCCTACATAGCCTCAGGAGTAATAGAGTCTACCCCTGGCAGTGTGGTTCCAGAGCAGACTCAGACTAAGCTATAAAGTGGCCCATCTCAAGGTACCTCACCTGGGGCATGGAGGTCAAGATAGCAAGAACAGAAGGTGCTGACATGACAGAAGGGACAGCAAACCTGGTGTCCCCGAGAGTGGTGGCAAAATTCTCATCACTGAGGAGAGAATGGGGTTTAGAAGGAGAGTCAAACCACTCATCTACCACTTTCCAATAGGGGCTTCCTCAGAAATAATTTTTGTTGCCAACAGTGGAATGATCCATAAATTCTGTATTATATTGCTCTGGACTGATGGAAAAATATGAATATTTCCTCACAGGACTGTTACGAGGCCTCCACAACATAGAGTATAAAGGTTTCCAATGTATATTAAGTACTCAGTATATACCATTTTCATTTTCAATTAATGAAAAGAAATATCCAAACTGGTATCTATTTGATAACCCTTTTCAAAATCATTGAATTGACGAAAATATTTTTATTTAAAGTAGGATATGGGTAAATTCAGACAGCTAAAGCAACCTGTATGGTTTTGTGGGGGCTTTTTGGACTCTAAGCTCTTCTACTTCCTTCATAATTTGCATGTTGCTAGAACTTGATTGACAGATACGACAAAACATATATAAAAAATGTGTATGTTTTGTCTTGTTCCTGTTGGGAGTGGGTAAGGGAAAGAGTGCTGGTGGGCTGGCCTATCAGAACCTGAATTAGGGTAGGATCTTGGGAAACCAAATAGATGTGGTGTGGACATTGATCTAAAGCTACCCACAAAAAGTGAAACAGAATTGTATTCAAGGGATACTAACAAGTATGAGGTATGAGTTGTCACCAATGACCAAGAAAGGAGCCAAGAAGTAAACTAGAACACAATCCTGTGGAAAAACAGTAAAACCTTCCAGGCAAGGCGGGTTTCATGGGCATATGACCGGTATAGTCATACATGGCCCACACTAAAAAGGATTCTGTGTTGGGTTTAATGTTCTGCCACTCTCATCTTGAACTTCATAATAATTTTTCAATAAATTTCAATAAATGTATCTCTTTTTCACTTTGCACGGGAGTCTCCAAATTTTGTAGCCAATCCTGCATATCGGTCCAGACCTTTGGTAAAGATGTGGGGTAAGAGATGGAGTCTCCTAGCAGGATGGCCACAACGGCAGCTGGAGTAGAGGACAGAGTCACATGGCCATTGATAACAGGTAAATGTGACAATTCATCTTGAGCAAACTGCTATTCACTGTTCAGGGTCCAGAGCTTGCCAACTGGAAAATTTTCAGTCAAAGATTTCTATCTGTACTTTATGTTTTTTTTTAATTGCTGTTACTATTTAGATAATTCTTTAAAAGATTTTTTAAAAAAGATTTTACTTATTTATTTGGCAGACAGAGATCACAGTAGGCAGAGAGGCAGGCAGAGAGAGAGGGGGAAGGAGGCTCCCTGCTGAGCAGAAAGCCTGATGCGGGGCTCCATCCCAGGACTCTGGGATCATGACCTGAGCCGAAGGCAGAGGCATAACCCACTGAGCCACCCAGGCGCCCCTCTTTAAAAGATTTTTAATGATCCCCCTTCTCTGACCTTCCAAAAATTATTTGTGACCATTTACCAGTCTCCTTGTCAGCATGCCAGACTGATTAAGGGGAAGCCCTGTGAGCATTTTAAGGGGAAATCAGTGTTACACACACACACACACACCCTGTGTTAATATCCAAAAACAGAATTGTTAGTTTCCATATAATATACAAATGAGTGCTTAATAATATGTAAAACATAACTCTGTATATATTTGTGCAATGTTTTGTGAAACCAAAACTTGCAGTCTAGGTATATTTTTAGACATTGTCTCCAAAGGCATTGACACGGCCTATTAGAAACAGTGTAAAACAGTATCTAGGCAGTAAGAATAAAAACAAATGAAATATGCAGGCTTATTTATTTATTCTTTTACTTATTAGACAGTTTCAGGTGGCAATTTGCAGTTATATACAATCTATTCTGAAAAGTTGTAAATAATGTCAACATTAGTCTCCTGACAAGAGTTTTTTCTAGGCTGTTCTCTGTCTCTGTCATACACACACGACACACACACAGGCACACACACACTCTCATAGCTTCACACACATATATGCATAGCCCATTTTTCTTCCCTCATCATCTGTATTTACTAGTTAAAACCAGCAAGGGAAAAGTAATAGAAAAAAGAGGGCCTACAGCAAGAGTCCATAAAGATAAATTTACTTTTTCCATTTGGGGTCAGGAAGTAGCATGAGACTTGTTATATACTATAGGACATCCCCTAGGCCATGCTCTCCTTCCATCTCAGTGGGTGGAGGTTGGTTGTTTGGAATGCAGCATGTCACAATACACACTCCTTACCTCTGATGATCCCACCCAGTGAGGTGACCTGAATTAGCCTCGTGGGACAGAACGAGGGTGGATTATCTACGTGGTCTTATTTCATGCCTTGTTAAGCACAAACTTCATGAATCTCATGACCTCATCTAATTATTTTTTTAAATCAACAAATAAATATCTTACCTATTACACTGTCTAGCAGAAAAGAGACAAAGGGTTCATTCAGACTAGATTAAAAGTCTATCACAACCGCCAACACAAAACGAAGGCAACATGTCTCAACCAGATATACAACAGAAAACACAACAACAATTTCAGCCAGAAAGCTACAAAGGTAGCGCCCTGATTTCTCCAGAGAATATGTGGATGCTGTCCACCATCCCCCACCCTCTGGGGAATGAGCTCTCCGCAGCCAGGAAGGAACGGCAGCCCTCACAGTGCAGGTGTTTCTGAGTCATTGGAGAAGCAGGCAGACAACCCACAAAGCTATTGTTGGTGAAAAATTGGGTTTTTAATCTGTGTCTTGCCTTAAAATGACTATTAAGAGTGTTTCCTATGAAGTGAAATCTGTGCTGAGTCATCAACTAAAAGAACACAGATACTGCCCCCCACCCAAAATGGCCATGAAAGAGCATTCCATGAGGGTTCAAGTGTTATCTCACCACAGCTGTCAACATTTATGTTCTTCCCTCTCTGTTTACAAGTTCTTTTATATTTTCTTCTCTTATCCGTAACTAGTTTGGTCTTAGACTCAGAGACTGATCAGCTGACCAAATCTATCATTCCAGAATCACGAAAGGCATGGTATTAAAAAAATGGAAAGAACAGCCATTTCATAGGATAAAAAATGCCATTTCATAAACCAAAAAAGAACATTCATTCCATTTCAGCACATAAGATAGCACTTGGAAACATTCTGTTGAATTACAAACATTCTTTGATGTAGGACCAAATCAGATGAAATTTTCATAATGTAGCAATGAGCAATATGTCTTCATAGCAATCTTCCTTTTTTGTAAATCTTGCTAGCATTCGCTAGGATACTAAGATGCCAGAAGTTGTTGATATTTGGACTCTCGATGTTTCCTAATTCAGGAAGGCTGAAATAGCTAAATATTTTTAGTATTTAGTTGTATTTAAACATTAAACATTTTGTAATTTTCTCCTTATCAGAACTTTTCCTTAGAAAAACTTGAGAGCTTAAATTTATTCTTTTTTAAAGATCTTATTTATTTGAAAGAGAGAATGAGTGAGAGAGAGCAGAGCACAAGCTGGAGAAAGGGCAGTAGGGGAGAGGGAGGAGCAGACTCCCCGCTGAGCAGAAGGCCAATATGGGACTTGATCCCGGGACCTGTGGATCATGACCTCAGCTGAAGGCAGGTGCTTCACCAACTGAGCCATCCAGGTGCCCAACAGTTTAAATTTAAATAAATGGCAACTCACAGAGATTAGGTATACATGCATGCCTGTGCTCACACATACCTATGCACATGTATATTGTACTATATATATATGATGTATATATATGTGATATGTATGTTACATATAATGTCTAGAGTTTTCTAGGTTGGTTACTATTTCAAGTATTCTGTTCTATAGATGAAGACCATGTGTCAGGTCATAGGTCACAAAAATAGATTCAGAAAATATTCATCATCAAACCTCATAAGTCAAGCTCAGCCTTTAGGGTATAAAGGTCTGGGGCCAGGTTCAGGTCCAACTTCTCTCAGACTTGCCATAAGTTTCCTAGTAACTGCTGAAGATCAGGGCAATTCAAAGACAGTGGTGTACACTTCTTAACTTACACACTTCACCAGATTATTTTTGAGAAACAAGGGAAATTTTATGTGAAAGCACTTTTAAATCTATAAAATATTTCACAAACACAATTTTTTTTTGTCTAGAGCTATATCCATTATTCTGAGAAAAAGAAAGTGGTTGAATTCCAACATAAATTGTTCAATGGAGTATTTTTCATAATGTTAATGTGAAATCGAAGAGAGAAAAAAGTAAAAGAGTCATTCTAATCACAGGAAAATGATTTCTTAGAAGATATAAATTGTATTTTAATACACAATAATGTCTTAAAGGCACCTAATAAATGTTAACTAATTTTTCTACTTTCATAAAATAAGAGCATATCTAAAACCAGGTTAAGAATTGTGGAGCATAACAAATAACATGGAGGACATGGGGAGATGGAGAGGAGAGGGAGTTGAAGGAAACTGGAAGGGGAGATGAACCATGAGAGACTATGGACTCTGAAAAACAACCAGAGGGTTATGAAGGGGCGGCGGGGGTGGGGGGGTGGGGTGGGACGTTGAGGAACCAGGTGGTGGGTAATAGGGAGGGCACGTACTGCATGGAGCACTGGGTGTGATGCAAAAACAATGAACACTGTTATGCTGTAAATAAACAAATAAAGATAAATAATAATAATTAAAAAAAAAAAGAATTGGAGACCATTTTCTTACCATGGAAAATCAAACACAAGAGGGCATCCCTACATTTGTCTAAAAAGACTCCCCAAAATGGATTTCATATACTTAGTATGCGTTTTTCATTTGATCTAATAGCTCCTTATATGCCTGAAGCCGAGCACATTTCCTAAAATTTATTAGTCCCAAATATCACAGTCTTTTCACATTATGAACTTCACACACTGCCCATAAAACACTCTCCCTCATGAGGCCGTAATTCCTTTTTTGGCTAAAAAAATAGTTTCAACATACTTAGTGACTTAAAGTTAGAAAAATCTAACAAAGACTAATGCGTATTGCACAGGACATAAATACTCTGAATTTTAAAGCTTTAAAAGATAAACCAACCAAGAGCTCTCGAATATCTTTTTAGCGCCTTTCCCTTTCTTCCATTTTGCCCAGCTATTACACAAACCTCAATTCTGTCAACAGGTCCAGAGGCAGCACAGTTTGATGTAAGGTCCCTGAGGAAGGGATCTGTGATCAAAATCTTCCCAGGTCTGAGGTATGTGAGGAACAAGTTAATAGAAATCACACATATGTTGAGTTAGAATAAAAAAGACAGAAGGCTTACCCTCCACCCTCCATCTGGAACAGAGCTTTGGAAGTTACAGGAGTATACAGACATGCCTTGTTTTATCGTGCTTTGCTTTCCTGCACTTCACAGATACTGTCTTTTTTACAAATCTAAAGTTTGTGGCAGCCATGTGTTGGCCAAGTCTATCGGCAAGTCTACCGTTTTCCCCACAGTGTTTGCTCACTTCATGTCTCTGTGTCAGTTTGGCAATTCTCACATTACTTCAAATGTTTTCAAATGTTTTTGTTATTACTGTATTTATGATGGTGTGGAGTTACTATTGTAAATGCTTTGGCAAGACACATCTACATATGCGCTCAGCAAACTTAATCAATAAATGCATATTATTCTTCTATTCCCTGTCTCTTTCCCTTTCCTTGGGACTCCCTATTCCCTAAGACAAAGTGAAATTGAAATGTAGCCAATTAGTAACCCTATCATGGTCTCTAAATTTTCAAGTGAAAGGAAGAGTCACACATTTCTCATTTTAAATCAAAAGCTAGAAATGATTACGCTTAGAGAGAAAGGCATGTGAAAAGCCAGGAGAGGACAAAATCTAGGACTTTTGCATCCAACAGTCAACACTAGCTATGTGTACGAAGGAAAAGTTATGGAAATTAAAAGTGTTACTGCAGTGGACATTCAAGTGATTAAAAAAAAAAAAAAAGGTGAAACGGCCTTATTGCTGGTATGGAGAAAGTTTTAGTGGTTTGGAAAGAAGATCAAACTAGCCACAACATTCCCTGAAATCAAAGCCTAATCCAGACAGAGCAAGGCCCTCACTCTCTTCAATACTAAGAAAGTTGAAAGAGGTGAGGAAACTGTAGAAGAAAAGTTTAAAGCCAGCAGAGGTTGGTTCATGAAATCTAAGAAAAGAAACCTTCTCCATAACATAAAAGTACAAGGTTAAGCATTAAGTGCTGATGTAGAAGCTGTAGCAAGATATCCAGAGGATTTAGCTAAGATAATTAATGAATGTGGCTATACTAAACAGTAACAGATTTCTAATCTAGATGAAACAGTTTCCTATGGGAAGAAGATGCCATTTAGGGCTTTCATAGCTAGAAAGGAGAAATCAATGCCTGGCTCCAAAGCTCTAAGGGACAGGCTGACTCTTACTAGGAGCTAATGCAGCTGGTGGCTCTGTTGACTCTGGCATTCGTTGACCATTCCAGAAATGCTAAGACCCTTAAGAATTATGCTGAATTTGGGGCGCCTGGGTGGCTCAGTCGGTTGAGCGTCTGCCTTCAGCTCAGGTCATGATCCCAGCGTCTTGGGATCGAGTCCCATATCAGGTCCCTGGCTCAGCGGGAACCTAGTTCTCTCTCTCCTGCTCCCCCTGCTTGTGCGTGCACGTGCTCTCTCTTTCTCTGTGTGTGTGTCACATAAATAAAAAAATCTAAAAAAAAAAATTATGCTGAATCTACTTTGCCTGTGTCCTGTAAATGGAACAACAAAGCCTGGTTGAAAGCCATCTGTTTATAACCTGGTCTACTGAATATATTAAGCCCACTGTTGAGAAAAAAAAAAAAAAAAGATTACTTTTGGGGTGCCTGCGTGGCCCAGTCAATTAAGCATGGTACTCTTGATTTTGGCTCAAGTTATGATCTCAGGGTCATTGGCTTGGGCCCCATGTTGGACTCCATGTTTGGCACAAAGTCTGCAGAAGATTCTTTCCCTCCCTCTCCCTCTGCCCTTCCCCTACTCGTGCTCTCTAAATAAACAATCAAATAAAATCTTTTTAAAAGGCAAGAAAAGATTACTTTTAATACTGCTCATTGATAATGCTCCTATTCACCCAAGAGCTCTGATGGAGATGTACAATGAGATAAATGCTGTTTTCACACCTATTAACATGACATCCATCCTGCAGCCCATGGATTAAGGAGTAATTTTGACCTTCAAATCTCATTATTTAGGAAATACTTTTCATGAGGTTATCACTGCCATAAATACTGATTCCTTTGTTGGAGCTGGGCAAAGTAAATTGAAAACCTTTTTTGAGGGGTACCTGGGAGGCTCAGTGGGTTAAAGCCTCTGCCTTCGGCTCAGGTCATGATCCCAGGGTCCTGGGATTGAGCCCTGCATTGGGCTCTCTGCTCGGCAGGGAGCCTGCTTCCTCTTCTCTCTGGGTGTCTACCTCTCTGCCTACTTGTGATTTCTCTCTGTCAAATAAATAAATAAAATCTTAAAAAAAGAAAGAGAGAAAGAAAGAAAGAAAGAAAGAAAGAAAGAGAAAGAAAGAAAGGAAGGAAGAAAAGAAAACCCTTCTTGAAAAGATTCACCAGGAAAGAATATTTGTGATTCATGAGAAGAGGTCACAATATCAACAGTAACAAGAGTTTCAAAGAAGTTGATTCCACCCCTCTTGGGTGACTTTGAGGGGTTCAAGATCAGTGGAGGAAGTACAGAGTTGGTGGAAATGGCAAGAGAACTATAATTAGAAGTGGATCCTGAAGATGGGACTGAATTGCTGCCATCACATGATAAAACTTGAACAGATACAGTTGCTTCTAATGGATGAGCAAAGAAAGGGTTTTCTTGAGATGGACTCTACTCCCACATCCTGAAGATGATCTGAGGATCGTTGAAACGAAAATAAAAGATTTAGAATAATACATGAATGTAGTTGATAAAACAGCAACAATTTCCTAGAAAATTTACTCCAATTTGGAAAGAAGTTTTTTGGGTAAAATGCTATCAAATGGCATTGCATGATATAGAGAAATTGTTCATGAAAAGAAGAGTCAATCGACGTGGCAAACTTTATGTATTTTTTAAAAATTTATTTATTTTATATATATATATAGAGAGAGAGAGAGTGCGTGAATGACCAGGAGGGACAGAGGGAGAGGGAGAGAAAATCCAGAGCAGACCCCATGCTGAATGCTGAACCTGTCACAGGATTCGATCCCAGGATTCCCAGATCATGACCCAAGCTGAAACCAAAAATTAGATGCTTTACTGACTGTGCCACCCAGGTGCCACTATTGTTTTTTTATTTTAAGAAGTTGCCACAAACATCCCAACCCTTAGCAACCACCACCCTCATCGGTCAGCAGCCATCAATATCAAGGCAAGACCTTCTACTAGCAAAAAGATTATGACTTGCCGAAAACTCAGATGATGGTTACTATTGTTTAGGAATAGAGTATTTTTAAATTAAAGAATTCACTTTTTTGCATAATGTTATTACATACTTAATAGATTACAGTATATTATAAACATACCTTTTTTATGCATTGGAAAACCAAAAATTTTTTTGACTTGCTTTATTGCAATTGTTTGGCACTAAACTCACAATATCTTCAAGTTATGGCTGTATATTTTAACAGGGAAATATAGACTTCATGTGTGTGTGTATGTGTGGGTGTCATGTGTCATGTCAGTGGTGGCAAGTGCTAAGATATAAGACAGTGGGATAGGGAGGCACTATTTTGGGCAGATTGTTGAAGAAGACCTTTCTGATAGTGTGTAATTCAAATAACTGTGATAGTATTTAAGATAACAGAAATATAAGGTGCCAGAATACTGAAGTTGCAGCATGTTTGATATCTCTGAAGAACATAAAGATGACAATGTAGCTAAAGCAGAATGAGTAAGTAGAACCCTGGTAGGATATGAAATCAGGGAAGTATCAGGGAGCAAATTAGGCAGGGCTGGTGGTTCCTTATAAGGAGTGGGCCTTTGTTCTGTAAGAAAGAAAAGAAAAGAAAAGAAAGAAAGAAAGTTGATCTGACGTTTGCTTTTTTAAGATTACTTTAGATCATGTGCAGTAGATTGATGTCAGGCAATGAAAAAGATCTGTTAGGTGACCATCACAATGTTGCAGGTGAGAACTGATGGCAGGTTAGACCAGTTTAGTAGCAGGGCAGATAATGAGAAATGGTTAGAGTCTGGATACTGTCCAAGGATTTGTTGAGGGATTAGATGTAGAAAGTGAAAGAAATGAAGGAGTCAAAAGTGACTATAATGCATTTGGCCCAAGAAATTGGACAAATGGGACTACCATATATAGAGATATGGAAGACTGAGAGAAACAGCTTTCAAGTAGAAGATAAGGAGTTTGGGTTTTCTGAGCTGCTTATTAGGTACCCAAGTGGATATATTAAGTAGACAAAGAAACATATTCGTTGGGAGTTTGAAGATGAGTCAATTATGGAAGGATTAAACTGAAAGGCATTTGGATTAGATAAATCCTTCCGGGATTTTGAGACAAAATAGGGTCCCTAGTGTTTGGGAAATACAGAGAATCTTGCAAAGAGAATTAAGAATGAATGATCACTGAATTAGGTGTAGAAGAAAAAAAGCAAGAAAAATTCTAGATTTCAAGTGACAGAAGGTTCAGAAAGACAGAGTGATCAGTGGCATAAATGTGTCATATTGGTCCAATTTTTAAAATTATTCATTATATTCTTTTGCAATTATTTTAGTCTCTGCTGAGTCTATACTTATGTAGACTACTTTGACTTCATATACTGCTTTCTTTGCATATTCCCTACTATTTTCTTGACCAAACTTGCCACTGATTTTATTAGTATTTTCAAAAGCACAAGTTTTTAAAAAAATCTTTTGAATTTTATCACTTGTGTGCATTACATTTTGCTCTCCTCTCCTTCCTATTTTTTTCCCATTTTATTTATTTTTTCAGCGTAACAGTATTCATTCTTTTTGCACAACACCCAGTGCTCCATGCAAAACGTGCCCTCCCCATTACCCACCACCTGTTCCCCCAACCTCCCACCCCTGACCCTTCAAAACCCTCAGGTTGCCCCAACCTCCCACCCCTGACCCTTCAAAACCCTCAGGTTGTTTTTCAGAGTCCTTCCTATTTTTGCTGTTATGTCACATTTTTACTTTCTTTTGGTCTAATCTTCTGCTCTTTATCTAACTCAATGGTTCTCAACTGGAAGTAGAATCCCGAAGAGGACAGAACAGTCATGCAATCTCTTCAACTTATTTTATGGAGCTGGCATAACCTCAGTAGGAAAACCAGGAAAGGATTGTGTAAGAAAATTAAATTAAAGGCCAGTTTATTCATGACGATCAAAGCAAAAATCCCAAGCAGAATATTGGTAAACCTAACTGGCAAAATAAACAAGAAAAAACATGACAATGTTGGATTTAACCCAGCAACACAGCATTAGTTTATCATTAGAAAATTAAATTGTGTATTTAACTCTACTAACAGATTGAAGAGGTTGAAGTATGTGATGTCTCCACAGATAAAGAAAAAGTTATTTAATAGATTTAACATTCATTTATGACAAAAGCATAATAATAATAAACTTGGGTAGAAGATAATTTATTTAGTTTTTGAAAGTGCATCTAAAATATTGCAAACATAGGGCGCCTGGGTGGCTCAGTCATTAAGGCTCTTCCTTCAGCTCAGGTGGCCCTAGGCTAGAGACTCACATTGGCTCCCTGCTCCGGCGAAGCCTATTTCTCCCTTTCCACTTGCCTGACCTGTGTTCCCTCTCTCACTGTGTCTCTCTCTGTCAAATAAATAAATAAAATCTTTAAATAAGATAAGGTAAAATAAATAAAATAAAATATTGCAACCTCTAATCATGAAACATTAAAAGCATTCTCTTTAAATTCGAAGAAAACTCACTACAGTTTCAACTATTTAAAACTATAATGAAAGCAATAACAAACCTGGAAAAAAAGTATAAAACCTGTATAAAAAAGTCATAAATACTGGTAAGGAAAACATAAAATTGCTCATTTTAGCAGTTTTCGTGGCTGTTGCTATTGGATACCCAAGTGGATTGTCAAAATATTATCAAGTTAATGAGAGAATTTAACAAATACATTGGAGATAAAATGAAATTAATGCTGTTAATAGTTAGGAAATAAAAACACCAAGATAAAAGCTATTATTTCCATCATATCTACATTTATAACCATGTATATATACACAGTTATATGGTTTGGTTCTTCAGAAGCTAATGTTATCTGTATTTCAATCTTTGTCTAATGTTCAGTATTTGTCACTTTCTTTCACATCCTCTTTACCTTTTGATTTTTTTAATTTTTCTTTTTTTCAGTCTCTTAAAGTTATTAAGTTATGTTTGTTCGTTCTTATATTTCTTCAAAGTTCTTCAAACTTTGCCTTAAATTCTGAAATAATTTTTTCTTTTATTTCTAACATTTTTTGAGTTCTGACCAATTTATATTGTTCTTCAAACTTGTATCATTTTCTTCAAATTTTCTAGCTTATTTTGACTGAATAAGTTACAGTTTTGATCAGTTTGGGGCATACATCTGTCACATGTATTTCGTAGTGTATAAGGATGTTGCCCTTCTCTGTGCCCCTGACTCATTTTCTCAAAACATCTTTCTATGGGATTTGACTTTGAAATCACTTTATGTTCCTCGTTTTTACATGAAATTTAATTTTTCTGAACATTTGAAGGAGGCAGGGTTTCAGATAGTTTTTCTAACTTTCCAAGTTCCTTCATTTAGTTATACAGCCACTTGTTTTTTGGAGACTCTTGGTTTTGTCTCCTTCCTGCGTTTATCTGGGCATTGTAACTCCTCCATTCTCATTGTGCTGCTCAATTTTTATTCCACTTCTACCAATTTGCCTTTGGTGCAAGTCCCGGCCTGGAAGGGGGCTGTAGAATGGTGAGTTTCAACAGTTCGGGGGGCCACATGGCTGCAGAGCCTTCATCTTCGTATGGTGGAACCCTTGCACTCATAGTTACCACCACTGACAAAAATGCGTCCTGATTTCAGCTTTCCTTTGCACATTGGCTCTCCCTGCTTTTCTGTAAATACCTGCTGGCTATTTTCACATTTTTCTCTTCTCAGGTAAAGGAGACACTATCTCTTCCCTCTTCTCTTTTCTACACAAATGCTGAAACCCTGAAGTCTTGTTCCTGTGAAACATTTTGTTTTCACTTGCTTAAATTTTGGGGTTACCTTGATACTTTTATTGAGAGGGTTGTACATGGGATTTTAGATTTGCAATCTCATTGCCCTGTTTAGTTTTACATGGAGATTCGTGGAGAGTCACAAACAATGCCTTTACCAACGCTGCCAGCTGCCCAGCATCAGGTGTCTTTAACTTCTTCAAGGGAAAAGGAGAATATTAATGGGACTTTAATTTTTTGCATGAATGTAATCATAGAAAGTGTTTCAAATTTACATTGTGAGCATTTTGACTTTGCTAGGCTTTTATTATTTGGATTATGTGACTTTTCCTGGTGAGCAAGAATGGATGGAAGGACTGGGGTAATTTAATTTTCTTTCTTTCTTTCTTTCTTTTCTTTCTTTCTTTCTTTCTTTCTTTCTTTCTTTCTTTCTTTCTTTCTTTCTTTCTTTCTCTCTCTCTCTTTCTCTTTCTTTCTTTCTTTCGAAAGCACACCAGCAAGCACAAGTGCAGGGATGGTCAGAGGGAGAGAAGGAGAGTCCCAAGCAGGTTCCTGCTCAGCGTGGAGCCTATTTCAGAGCTTGATCTCACAACCCAGAGATCATAACCTGAGCTGAAATCCAGAGTTGGACACCTAACTGACTGAACCACCAGGCACCAGGACTGGGGTAACTTAAGAGGAGACATAAAATAGGAATCATATATAGGTTTCCAAAGTCATTTAAAAAGGTTTTGGTGCAAGTGACTGAACATCCATTCTGTGCCTGGCTCATTTCTGTTGTTTTAGAAAGATATATTGAAGCAGCAAAGGGTAGAGCGGCCTCATGCTTCACTAAGGGGATGGTAAGTGGTCCTTGTTGGCAAGGGCTTATAACCAAGACTCAACATTCCAGGCCTTCTAACAACGGGCTTCCCATTATGGGGAGTAGCATCAGCTTAATTGTTCCTATTTATGTCTTCAGCTTAAGCCCAGGACCTACTTTACAACATCCGTGGAGTCCATTATAGACCTTCCACATTTTGAAGGCCATTTTTTAGTTAATTGCCCACAGGTCTGGCTCAAGCTTTAAAAATTCCATCTATATTTAACACTGTATTTGTCAGGTTTCTCCCTTCTTAAGGTTCTGTCCTGCTAGAACCCATCGATACCAAAGTTTGTATTTGTTAGGGTTCTTCAGAGAAACAGAACCAATCAGATGTACGTAAGTAAAAGGAGATTCATTACAAGAAACTGGATCCCACGATTATGCAGGGTAGTAAATCCATTCTGCAGTGTGGGCCAGCAGGCTGAAGACTCAGGAAAGCCAATGGTGGAGAAAAAGTCCAAAGGCAGGTCTGTTACAGAATTTCTCTCTTGCTCATGGATACTGGTCTTTTTTGTTCTATTTAGGCCTCAGTTAAGTGGATGAACACACTCACCTTATGGAGAGCAATCTGCTTTCTCAAAATTTACCAATTAATATATTAATCTCATCCAAAATGCCATCGAGATTGACATATAAATTAACCATCACATTTACCTTGGGCTAGATTAAATTTTTAGACTGGGCATTCTCCCCAGTACCTAACTAGGGAATTAATTAACAAAACAAAACAAAAACTTCAAATCTGTTCAAGAGTGATTTGTCTTTCATTTACAATTCAGTCACTTCCATAGAGCATCAAGAGACAGTGGGGCAAGAGTGCTTCTCAAACCCCTCCACCCTCTCTGTTATTTTTAAAATGATATTACTTATTTATTCCAGAGTAGAGGGGAACAGAGGGAGAGGGACAAGTAGATTCCATGCCTAGCACAGAGCCTGATGTAGGGCTTGATCCCAGGACCCTGAGATCATGACTTAAGCCAGAACCAGAGTCAGAAACTTAACCGACTGAGCCATCTAGGCACCCTGTAATTCTACTTTAATCTGTATAAATTATGTATTTAACTAGGGCTAATGAACAAAAAGTGATATAACATTTTATGGTTATAGTTTATATAATGGTAATTATGGATTTTTTTCTTGAAGAAAAAGCTCAAATTAATATGAAATAATATTTTTGTATCTTAAACACTCCACATTTTTCACATTTTATAAAAGAACTATATAGTCATGTACTTATTTCCCTACATTTTTATAATTTTAAAACATTTTGTATATATGTATTGATTTCTGTGAAAAATTTAGATGTCTTCTTTTTAAGATCTTCCAAAAAGACATCAAAAATTATATATATGACGTTCTTCCCTAAATCTTATACATTATTATCCTGTAATGAAGAATAGTAGAATGCTGAGATCAAGAAAGAAATATTGAGGGGCACCTGGGCGGCTTTGTCAGTTAAGCAGCTGCCTTCAGCTCAGCTCATGATACCGGGTCCTGGGATCGAGTTCTGCATCGGGCTCCCTGCTCAGTGTGGAGCCTGCTTCTCCCTCTCCCTCTGCCTCCTACTCTTTCTGCTTGTTCTCTCTCTCTCACTACTGCTTTCTCTGTCAAAAAAATAAATCAAATCTATAAATTTTTTTGAAAGAGGGAAATATTGATTCAAATGACAGGCACATCCTATACTAATGTACACATTTATTTAATTTTAACCATCCTCATCTTTATCATTTTGATTCATTTTCTGTAATTTCCATTCATTTCTCATATGTGTGGGAGCCTAAGTTTCATGAGGTGGTGGAACAGAGGTCTTGGGGTAATAGTAGCTTGAGGCTCATTCTGAACTTTTTCTTAATTAAGTGCTGCCTATCTACCTAATGCTGCCTGTTCTCTCAGTGTGATGCCACTGGACTGATTCTGCCATGGACAAAGGAAGACTACATACTTATCTCTAATTTTGCTGTGATGGTTCCTCATGCTGTTTCTGTGAAGAGATTCTTCCTGGTTATTTGATTTTTTTTATTAAACTTTTTTTTAATTTTTATTTATTTATTTGACAGAGAGAGATCACGAGTAAGCAGAGAGGCAGGCAGAGAGAGAGGAGGAAGCAGGTTCCCCGCTGAGCAGAGAGCCCGATGTGGGGCTCCATCCCAGGACCCTGAGATCATGACCTGAGCTGAAGGCAGAGGCTTAACCCACTGAGCCACCCAGGTGCCCCTGGTTATTTGATTTTAAAGGAAGAAATTCTCATCACAGCACTGATGTTAGCACACATTACTAAATATATAAGTCAACATATTTGATCCCCAACTAGAACCCATTGTTTGCAGGGAAGAGGTGGTAAGATAATCCATTTTAAAAAAACCTAAAATGAGCAACAAAGAACCAAAAACTCAGGTGAATTTTATCTAGTTCATGTGATATATATCCAGGAAAAAATCATCTATTAAAATATAGAAAATCTTAACATATTTGATGGCCATCATCACTTATTTCTGTTCCATTACTTTGAACAGCACTCCCTAACAAACTCACCAATGTGTTTTTCAGTGTTGCTGATTCATCTCATACATTTGCTGAGAAAAATGTGTTTAATGTCCCGGGTCAAAATGAACTGTTGAAATTACTGAAGGTAAAGTATAATTAATCTGTGTGAAATAATTAAATTATAAGAAAACACATTTGGGTGAATCCAGGAAGTTTACTATTTATTTATCTTAATTAATTTAGTGTCAAGAATGCTTTTTATAAAATTTATGAGACACTGTGAACTTAATAGCTTTTCCCAGATTTCAATATACAGCAAATGTATCTTCCGTGAAAAATTGAAATTGTTTTCCTCATTTTGATTTGCAGCAATATTTATCAGGTTCTGTTTTGCAGTTCATAGTATATATTTTATTTCATGAATGCTCTTTATTGATAGTGATTAGCTATTTTGTTTCCATTTCAGAATAATTTAAAAATGATATATTTATATCATACACATTTTTGATCCAGTTCAAAATAACAAATCAGAGAATGTTACTATTCTTTTTGTTTATTCTAAATTTTGGCAGAAAAATTTCATAAAAACGCAAACATTCCATCTTCAATGTAATGTTAGAAATCACCTGAAGGATCAGCATAAATTAATTCCCATTATACAAATCCATTGGTATAAAGTGAAGAAACTGTAGTTTGGATTTGTTTTGATCTGATAATGCTTCAACAAAACAGAGCCCAAGATAATTTTAAAGTATTAGTGGCTATTAAAGTCACCCAAGAAACAATACCTGATTTATCCTTTTTTTTTTTTAAAGATTTTGTTTATTTGACAGATAGGGAGACAGTAAAAGAGGAAACACAGGCAGGAGGAGTGGGAGAAGGAAAAGCAGGCTTCCTCCCGAGCAGGGAGTGGATGTGGGGCTGAATCCCAGGTCCCCGGGATCATGACCTGAGCTGAAGGCAGGCACTTAAAAACTGAGTCACCCAGGTGCCCCAACCACCTGACCTATCCTTAAAGTCAGGTTTCATGGTCAAAGCTGAAGACCGTTTGAAATTTAAAAGTTGACCAAAGGAAGGTCTTATTGACATCTATGCCCTGATTGAAAGTGATTCACATATGCCAGTCCAAGTTGTGGAACACATTTTTGTGATATTGAAAAACAATTCTATTTCTTTGGCTTTAAATGTCTCAGTCACTGAACCTACTGACTTATGTGCGAAGGATTTGAGTTTCTGTAAATGCGAGAACCCCCTCTACCTCTCCCTTTTCAGTCACATGTTTATTTCTCTTCTGAAGACTTTCAAGCATCTTTTACTCAATTCATAAAGTTCCTTTGGCTATTAGTTTTTACTGAATAATGAATTACTTCCAAATCTAGTGTCCCCAAAACAACAATCATTTATTATTTCTCACAAGTTTGCGGGTTGGCTGGTGAGGTCTATTGACCTTGCCCAGGGTTGTCTGGCCAACACTAAACTCTTGCATTAAATCAGAAAATAATTCAAAATTGCTCCCATCTCTGGATCTTCATCTGGGACTCACTCACAACTCTGGCAGTCAGCTGAATGACTGTTCATTGATTTAAGATAACCTCAAGTGGGAAAATTTTCTCTGATTCATGTGGTCTTTCATTCCTCAGTAGTCCATCTGTGCCAGTGGTTCACAAAACCACTTCCAAGATTCAATGATTCACTAGGAGAACTCCTGGGATTCAGTATATAGTCAAACTCATGGCTATGATTTATTATGCAAAAGGATACAAAGCAAAATCAGCAGAAACAAAGGCATGTGGGGAAAGTCCAAAGGAGACAGGGTACAAGTTTCTAAGAGTCCTCTCCTAGTAGAGTCACATAGGGCTATACTTAACTCCTCCAGCAATGAACTGTGACAACACATTGAGATGTTGTCTACCAGGGAATTTCATTAGATTAAATGTCCAGGATTTGTTAGGGGCTGGTCATATAAGCACGTTCTACCTGCCATATACCAGAATTCTACACTCTCAGAACAAAAGCTGGAATTCAACAAAAATCATACTGTTTAAACAAATATGTTAAGCATGGTGAGCCATTTTAATAGTTTCAGTGGTAAGAATATTTGAGAAATCCAAGTTTTCAGATGCCAGCTTAGGGCCCATCTAGCAAGCAGGTCTTTCCAAGGATAGTAACCTCAGACCTGCTATGTTAACTTTTCACTGGAAACTGTCCCAGGCTTGTTTCTTAGCTAAGGCTAAAGTTCCAAGAAGGCAGAAGGAAATTCAAAAGGCCTCTTGAACACTAGGCTAGGAATTGGCATACACTCACTTCTGACAGTGTCCTGACCAAAGTGAGTCCAAAGAATCAAGACAAGAAGATATAGACTCCATCGCTTTATGGAGTGAATGCAAGATCTCATCGACAAGGGCATAGATATTCATTAATTGTGACCACAAAAGGAATCGATCTGCCATATTTCCCAAACTTCTATCCTTCATCTTAGAAAGTTGTGCTAAGCTTATGACTTGCCCCCTCCCGTCCAAGTAGACACCTTCCATTATGAGCTTCTATCACATTTCATTTTGCATCACACCTGAATAAGATTCTTGTCATTTTCCAAAAACTAATTCTCAACTTCGGTTCACTTCAGCGTCTCTCACAGAACTGAAAGCACTGGACTGACTGTTGGGGTTCTCTAATTTCTTCTTTTACCCTCACTGTGTGGGTTTGCAATGAAACAGCTGTAACTTCTCAAGGATTTGGGAGATGAATTCTTAGGCAATCCAAGAATGGGCCTCCATCAACTTCAGCTCCAGAGACTCAAAGTGTCTATATCCACTGACAAACTGCAGTCACTGTCACACCCAAGAGGTTGAAACTCCCTGGACTCAGTCCACGGAAGAGCAGCCAAATCCCAGACTGATCCCCTCTCAGGGAGTCCAATTCCATAACTTTCCAAGAGCTCATCCAGCTCTTCTTGGGCAGCTGGTGGAGAATATTTCAGGGAAAATTCCAGGACAGACCAACAGAGATCCCAACTTCTAAGTTTGGGGGAGACTAATTACATGGAAATTAGAAATAATTGATGCCTAACCCTTATTCCCTTTGACATTTTCAGGCTCGCTAGGATCAAACCAGAGCATGTCACTCATGGGAGAGTGTTATGGCTTTTATTGGTAAAATGTCACAGCTGTAACAGTTTCTTTTTAGTGGAGTACAGTCTTAATACCCAAAATAGCAGATTTTAGCATGGACTTTAAAGGAACATTCCTCTTAGGACTCTTTCCCGGACAATATAATTCCTCCCCACGACATTTCCTTGGCAGGACAATCTGACCAACTTTGTCTCGGCCCAGACATGACAACACTAACTGCTCTTTCTCATGAGCTAATGAACTGCTCAATCTGATCACCTTCTTCCCGCATTCATCTGGCCTGACTTTTACAGCTAATTCAACAATTTCATGCCTAATAGAATGATTTTGAATCCAGCAACATTCCTTTAAGTGAAAAAGCACTTATAATATTTTTAAAGATTGACATTTTTGTGGTGAATTTTTGATAGAAAGGCTTTCATGCTGTACACAAACACCATAAATGTATATAGTTTAATATCCAAAGTAAAGACACACCATAGAAAAGATATTTGTATTTAATCAAAACTGGTCTGTTCTCAGTTAAGGCATCAATAAATTTAGAGGATTAAACAAAAGTTTTTCTCATCTAAATGTCATTTTTTATACAACATTCTTTGCTAAAATCTTTCAAAAGAGTATTCTGATTCTGTTATAAATGAATTATTTGGTAAGAAAAAATAACTCACATTTGTACTTATTATAGAAAAAGCATGACAGAGAAGACTTCATATATTTTGATCATAATCATTAATGATAAATCTAACAACTTTGCTCAGGGGTACCATTTTGCAGATGAAAAAGAAAAGAGTTACAGGGTTTTAGTGGTTTAATCAAGAACATACAGATGAGTAGCAAGACCAGATTGGAATTCAGTTCTGTCTGACTCAAGAGACCAAACATGATTTAAAATAGTCAGTATACTTAGATATATACCAGATACCAACACACTCACATACACACAAACATACACACACACAGTTTATAGTTGGACATTTTTTAACTTAGAAAAAAATTAATTACTCTTTAATCTTCAAAATAGCGTTATTTAATACTTTAATCATGTGCCATAACTAGAATGAAGCCACTTAAATATGTTATACTGACTATATTCTGGAATGTTCCCTTAGATTCTAAGACTTAGAAGAAGATTGTTGCTAAGATTTTATTTTTTTTTCCAAAATGATGATTCTTGGCAGTCAAAGTATGATTTTACTCACAGGAACATTGTCTTAGGGAATTTTCTTGGTAGGAAAATTTTGAAGAGAATTTATAGAAAACACCACTCAGAAAGAAAACTTCCTTTTCAAGTCAGTCTGTAAGAAGACTGGCACTGTCAGAAAATGCCTAAGAAGAGATTCCAAAATGAATCATGGAGACTTTCTCAAAAAGATTCTAATAAATATTAAGAATATATACCCTAACTTGGAGATGAATTTAACTTTATTCAATGAAATTTTATCTAAAGCATTATAGAGATATGCTGCTATGGTGTCTTTCTTTGTTTCTTAACTATGTCATCTCTTATCCAAGGAGTTGGTTAGTGGGAGCCCGAGTAGGGGGACATACATTTTGATTTTGCCAGAAAAATTAGGAGTGCATTCGCCATAATCTGAAAAAAAAAATCAAGTTTTACAAAGATATTTTCAACAGTTAAACTGTCTCTTTGGAGAGGAGAGCAAAATAAAGAGCATCTGAAACATGTGTTCGTTTTATTTCGTTTGTTTGTTGTTTGGCAAATCTTCCTCCTCGCTCAGTTTCCTAGAAGAAACAAAAGCAGTAACCCTCAAGAAAGCACTTTAATTTCAGAGTCCATCAATTTCCTGCCCTATAGAACATACAAGACTCAGAGCCATTGTTTGGGGAAGACTCTAGTTTACAGGGCACATGAGGAAACACCAGCAAGACTCATGGAGCCAGGAATGTGCATAGTTCCAGGGAGAAATAAGTCTTTGTTCTACCTTCTGATAATAACATGATTAACTAACACTATGTGAAACATGTTATAATCCAAACACTGTATTAAGCACATTACATGTATAAAACTAATAATCCTTGGCATACTCTAATTTTGTCCCTTGTACAGACTAGGAAACAGAACGGAGGTTGGGTCACCTGTCCACATTAACATAGAATCAATGTAATGCATTGAACATGAAAATCAGCATTATATTCCCCCCATCTGCTACCCTATCCTGCCTCTGAAATAAGATCACAACTGATGGGATTAAGAACACATCTTTGGGATCACCTTTTCCTAGCAGAGGCCAGATGGACTCTACATCATGCCATAGAGCCACAATTCTGGACAGATCCTGCAGTTACAAGAGAGGAAGAAACCAGGAAGAACTGGACGTCCTCACTAAGCCAAAATTGGTGTCCCCGCAGTGAAAATCCAGACAATCCATGTCATATGAACCTCATTACAGCAGCATGAATAACCCCTTGAGATATGACCTACCACATACAAAACCTTTTCAAATCTTGCCCAAGCTTCTCTACGTCACCATCAAGAATCCAGAGAGGGAACTCCAGATTAAAATTAGGACTTCCTAAACCCATTCATCTTTTTGTTACACTTTTTAGCCTTCTCTTCTATTTTTCTCCCTTCTCTTCTCAAGATGGCTTGTGTCCTCCCAGATCTCTCTCTTTCCAAAGCCCTTTTCTCTTTGGACCTATTGCTAAAAAAATATTATGAGATGTACTTTTCCACACTGGAACTGTGAGGGATACAGATCAGAAGAAAGAGTTGTGAGCTTTTCTCTTTTCCTTACAGCATTTCCCTTTGCATTTATCATGACGATTTTTAATCATATTCTTTCCATGACTGCTTCCTGTGGTGGTCGCCCACTTCTGCCTATATCCCACCTTCAGAACTAAGAACTTGGAGTTTTGCCTGAGAGAGGGATTCTGAAAAATAGTTTATCTATCAACATTCAAGTAACAAATTCAGTAACCAAAAAGCAAATATAAATAAACTTTCTAGATGTGACTTTGTGTTAGTAAAGTCCAGTGCAGAGCACATATATCTCAGCTGACTTGCATGCTTAATAACTTCTAATCGATTACAGCCATTTAGAGACACATTTAGGGCAAACTTTCAGAGAATAACTCTGTCAGACCACAACTGTTCACGGGACAGGTGTTTGGAAAGCCCCCTTGGAGAACTTTGGGTTTTGCTCTTTGCTGGCTCAATGGATCTGTTCAGATTTCTTTCCCAGGAATTTGCCTTCTGTCTACACAGAGATTTTTTTTTTATCTAGCTTCTAGAACATTCAATAAGTAATCCTAAAGAACCACATGTTTTAAACTGTGCTTAGAAAGTTTCTTCAGGGCACCTGGGTGGCTCAGTTGGCTAAGCAACTGTCTTCGTCTCAGGTCATGATCCTGGAGTCCCGGGATTGAGTCCCACATCAGGCTCCCTGCTCAGCAGGGAGTCTGCTTCTCCCTCTGACCTCTCTCTTCTCATGCTCTCTCTACAAAAAAAAAAAAAAAAAAAAAAAGCAAAAAAACAAAACAAAAAAAAAAAAACTTTCTTCAGCCTTTGAGATTTCCACCTCCTAATTCCAAAATGAGCAGCTAATCCGACTGGAATCAGACCATTTCAGTTTACCAGCGTAGTCCATACCCAAGACTTACTAGATGTGTGCTAATAATGAGTTCACATTTGAGGAAATTTTATATATATGAAAAGAGAAAAATTTATCCACTTAGATCATTTGTGTGTGCAATTATAATCACTGAGTAACTCTCAATTTTTGTGACTCTATGAACATTTCCTTAGGAAAACATAGCTACAGAATTCCATGGCATGTGCAAAACAATATATACTTAAATTTAGAATTTCTTTTTCAATCCATGAACAGCTTAAAATTGGATGGAGTTCAATTTCTATAAATTTATTTTGTAGGAACATAAAATGAAATTTCTAAAGAAATTAGACTTCACCCATTTCACACCTCAGTTTCTTTTATTTGCTTACCTGTTATGTGATCTTGACTTAAAATTTGAGAGTGTCTTCTTCATTAGTTCTATTTGAAATTGCTGCAGATTTTTCTTTATTTTCAAATTTAATTTCACTCAGTTTCCCCCTTAGATGCATGATTCATCAAATGCTGATTTTATAGACAACAGATTCAGAATCCAATAATTATAATCAAGGTTTGAGTAGTAATTTACCCCTCTGAACACACCAACCAGTCAGTTGTTAAAATAAACAATATTCTCAATATAATAGAATATTTATATTGTGAATGCAGAGGTTATACAACAAAGATTCTATTGTTTGAAGAAACATTTAGAAGTTAAATTACTGTAGAAATTTTCCTTGCATACTTTGACCCAAGAGCACATGGCCTTTTCTTGGAACATTTCCAGAATCTCATTACTTCACAAAACAGTTCTAGTCAGTAAAGCTTTTTCATTGGACTGAGCACCAAATTTCTCTATTTAGTCCAGATTTTGCTTTCTTAGCCAACCCAGAATAACCCTAGTCATTTTTATCCAAGAGAATTCCTCATATATATTCTACTTTCTATAAAATTCCCCTTTACTGATGTTTATAGAAGTCATAATAAATGAAAACTAAGAAAACAAAAGACTTATGATTTCTTCAGACACATTCTATGTCTAAATTATATCTCACATATTGAGAAAAAATTAAACTAAAGGTCAGAAAGGGGAAAACATTTAGGAGAAAATAAAATATATATTTGTTTTTTTTTTTGTTTGTTTTTTTTTTTTTTTCTTTTTGACACGTAGAGAGAGAGATCACAAGTAGAGCAGCAGGCAGAGAGAGAGGGGGAAGCAGGCTCCCTGCGGAGCAGAGAGCCCGATGTGGGGCTCGATCCCAGGACCCTGAGACCATGACCTGAGCTGAAGGCAGCGGCTTAACCCACTGAGCCACCCAGGCGCCCCTATATATTTGTTTTTAAGGATAAATTTCCTAATTAAGTATCTGAGATACATACACACCTAAGTCAAATATTTTATAGTTTAAGAGCTATAATATTAAGAGTAATACTAATACAATCTACGTGGTTTTTAATATTCCTCCTTTTAAAAACGTCCAGCAATTGGCTGAACCAACGTAAAACATCTTTCATATTATTTTTATCTTTATTGATGTAACATGATACATGAGTGTCCCATCCATTGTTTTGTGAAAATGATTTCTTTTTGAGATGTGAGGACTTGTTTAGTTTAGTCTAAAAATAACAAAGGAAATCGTAAAGAATATAATAGACTAGCCTATTTTCTTTGCTACAACAAATGGAACAATTAATTTCTAAGGACGTACATTGTTATTACTGCAAAAACATAAAGTTAATGAGATGTGTCCTTAACAGATAAGGATGGCTCCGTGACGTTAATGATTTTAGATTTTAGTCTTCCGTGTGGCAGACTCTCATGTCTTTATTTTGATTTTTCTCTACTTTCTTATGAATTATTCTATTTGACAGGTGATTTTACATAAAAGCATCCCTGACAGGCAATATTCTAGAAATGTAATTTTTGTATCTTTTGTTTTTAAAGGATGGGACCCTTAGATCATTTCCTTAGGATGAAGTAATATGAGAAAAATAAATTTTCTTCCCTGGCCTTGAAATGTACTGGAGTCATAGTAACACTAATTTAAGTTATTAATTATTTAAGTTATTAACACTACTTTGAGTAACGTATTACTTACATTCTTAGCAAACTTGATAATATATAGGCTGTCTATGTCTATCTATAGTGTTGAACCATCATCTTTTTCTGCTTTTATTTTTATTTTCCTTGAAAACCCTTTTCTATGTTACACAAACTTATCTTTGTATTTCCTTCACTTGTTTTTTTTTACGTGTTCCCTAACATCGATTAATAATGGTCATAGTCTGAACAGTTACGCTTGTTTATATTTTGGTTCACATTTGTAATTAGTCCATGATTTACATAAGAGTTCCCAACCTGAGTTGCCTTGGCGTTAGCAGTCAAGTTGGTGAAGGATATTATCAACAAATGACTCTGCTAAAAGTAGATGTACTCAGCTGGGGCCAAATGCTGGCTGTCAGTTCCTGCTGCACACAACGTGGGGTCAGTTCCTGCCTTCGTTTTCTTACGCACAATTGCTGTGGAAATCAGTGTTGATGCAACTGGAACTGAGCAGGAGTGCCTGGGGGAGGGTTTGGTCCAGCAATCACTCAAAATAGGACTTGGCTCGGGGTTTGTTTAAGTGGAGTACCTCACGTTGGACCATGGGAAAGGAGGAGGGAGAAAATAAAGAAAGGAAACGTCTGCCTGGTTTTGGGTTGTCTGGTAGAACAAAAAGCTCGGAGCCTCATATATAAAACAAATGAATGCATTGAAGGAGATATGATGGTACAATATTAAAACATAGAAAATCTACATGACAAATTAAATTCCTTACAAGAAATGGCCACTAATAGATATGTAGAACAGAAAATTGATAATTTTATACATTTCTAAAGGTTTTTTTTTTTTAAGATTTTTATTCATTTATTTGTCAGAGAGAGGAAAATAAGCAGGGGAAGCGGGAGCAGAAGGAGAAGCAGGCTCCCCTCTGAGCAAGGAGCTTCACTCAGGGTTGGATCCCAGGACCCTGGAATCATGACCTGAGCAGAAGGCAGATGCTTAATCTACTGAGCCAGCCATGTGCCCCAATTTTATGCATTTTTTATGTATAGCCCGCATACTCTTAAACCTATTCAAGGCCTCCTAGGTTCCCTTCCAACCCTATCAATACCAAATGACTGATTTCATCCAGTGGAAATTCTCCCTTACTCTTGTCTCTGGCTCACAAACTGTCCTTGGCTTTATCCTTGATTTATTTTCCTTTCTGTTGCAGATGTGAAAGTGTCTTTCTTCTTCAGTGGCACTCACCACTCATTGGCTCTCCGGTTGTGTTCTGTCCTGAATGTTCTAGGCTATTGTTCTCCCCCTTTGTCATTGTCCCTTTCTTTTATCTTCCCTTTTGCTTTGTCTTTGGAGTTTTAATTAGGACATGACTGCTAGAAACAAAAATTCATGAGGATATCTCAAGAAAATGTAAGGCAGCCCATAATAATATGAAAGTAGAGAAAGCAGAAGTTTTATGTGTTTATGTGAAAGCAGCAGTGTTCTGAGTCCACACTGTTGACTTCAGAGGCAGGAGGCGTGAAACTTTGGTGTTCCACCATTAGCATTCTTAGTCCATTCTTTCTGTGCTTCTCCTTCATCTTGTTTCTTTAGCTCTTCCTACCAACTGGCTCTTTCACTATCTACAGTCTGCTTTCTTGTATTTAATGCTTCCTCATAGTCTTTTTTTAAGAACAATGACCCGCCTTTGTGGACTTGTTCATTCTCTGATCCCACTGGTAACTAAACAATTCTCTGTGCATTCTTAACTCAGATACCTGAAAGTTAGAATCTATCTGACATAATTCATACCTGATTGAACAGAAGATTTTGCCATGAATTACCTCACAGGCTTTAGTTGTGTTGTTTAATGTTTATCTCTGATGCATTTTAGTCTGATCGTTTATGAGCTAGATCAACAAGATTCTATGATAATAAATATTGGTACATAAGACCATGAAGAGTATTGAATAACTTCATTTACTTGGGCCTATGACTATTTCCAGGCTGGCTTTAGAGCATATATTTTTTATTTTCTCCTCTGCCATCAAATGTGAACATTTCTAACCAGTATCCCATTTTGCTTGAGATAAAAATTCAAGGAGTATCAAAAAATTCAGGAACCAAGAGAAATAATGCCTTAATGCAATATTTTTTTAATCTTTTATATATTTTTAAAGATTTTATTTATTTATTTTTGTGAGAGAGAGAGAGCTCACAGGCAGGGAGGAGGGGCAGAAGGAGAAGCAGACTCCCCACCAAGCAAGGAGCCAGATGCAAGACTTGATTCCAGAATCCTGGAATCATGACCTGAGTCAAAGGCAGACACTTAACCCACTGAGTTACCTAAGACCCCTAATGCAATAGTTTTTGTCTGTTTGTTTGTTTGTTTTATTTATTTTCAGCATAACAGTATTCATTGTTTTTGCACCACACCCAGTGCTCCATGCAATACGCGCCCTCTGTAACATCCACCACCTGGCTATAGTTTTTTTGTTTTTGTATTTGTGATCTAACTTTATTTTTAAACAGCCAAAGGTGATTCTATTTTTTAAAATTTTATTTTTTTTTCAGTGTTCCAAGATTCATTGTTTATGCACCACACCCAGTGCTCCATGCAATATGTGCCCTCCTTATTACCCACCACTAGGCTCATTCATCCCCTCACCCCCATCCCTTCCAAAATCCTTAGTTTGTTTCTGAGAGTCCACAGTCTCCTAATGCAAAAAAGCTGTGGTGAACAGAATATCAGAATGTTTTACTGGTTTTACCTTTTGTCTTGGCTCCATTATGGCCTGGCATGGCACGGATCACAACTACACCAACTAAAAGAAAATAACATTTTGCTCTCTTTAGTCTCAGTTTTATTTCTCTTGTTTTTCTTACAAGTTAAGTCTATTTCCTTGAAGTCTATTTTTCTAGAATCTGTTTTGGAATAGAAATATTTGCAAATTTAATTCTGTATGGTTACCAGTGACTTCCTAATTCAGAGCAAACTGGGTGATGATATATATACAGCAAAGAAAGTCGGCACTAAATGGACTGATGGTTCCTGCCAAAACTGGGAGTGCAGATAAAAGGGAGATGATTCATTTCACAGGAAAAGTCTAACAATTTTGGAATATCATATTAAAAAAGCGGTAGGGCATCAGAATAAAGTTCAGTGCAGCTAAGAAAACATTTTTCTCCTGTTACTGTCCCTTTCCCCACCGACCTACTCTTGACCTCTCTTAGCATCCCTGATGTTGACTGACCCCTCCTGGTTGAAATCTCTTCTAGGACACCCAGCTCTCAAGGTTGCCTCCTACCTCTTAGCTGTGGCCCTTTGTCTCTTATTTCTACTGCTTCTGTCTCCTACTTCCTCAAGGAAAGTGTGGTACAAGTCTCAGTCCTCAGAAATCCCGCTCGTCTTTTCCATTGATGACTATTTCATTCGCCTTCACAGTTTCATTTTTACCCCTCCAGAAACCCTTCCAGAAAATACGTCTCCAATCCTGGACTTCTCTAGTAGGTCTTATATTTGTCCCTTCATCTCTACTCCACTTCCCACCTTCATGTACAGACCTATTATTCCATACCCAGGCCTAGTAGTCAGGATATAAAGGATGATTGTGTGGTTAGTTCCCAAACTTCTTTCTTTTTTTGTTTTGTGGAAAGATACCGATATTTTATTCTCTTCTGAGAAGCTAATTATAATAAAACTTCATTTGGATATCTCTTAAAGGGAAATAGTATGTTAGATGCATTGTTTGCAAAAGGTCCTGACAGTATTATGAACAAAATGCCTATGATAGGGACCTTCACTTTCTAACAGGCCCATTATCTGGTGAGGGAATATGAGTTATTACAAGCTTCTTACCTTGAAGAAACTAATGGTCATTTGAGGGGATTCTTGGCAAACCTCTCTCTTTGCTTGTTTTTCAACTGTTTATCTTGGAGAATTTCAAACCATCCAATGTATAAAAAATAATTTAATGAATTCCGTGTTCCAATTACTCAGCTTTAACAATAATGGACTCGTAACTAGTCTTGTTGCTATTCTACTCATTCCTACTTCCATTCTGCCCCAACCCAGTCTTTTGATCTATTTGTACCTCTCTGTTTTCTGGGTCCACTTTGTCCTAGCCCAGTGATGCAAGTACCACTCACTTTATTAGTTCCTTAACTTCACTTCCGATTCTAGTCGACTGTCCTGATGTTATGTCTAATAATAGACTCGGCTTGGGTACAGTCCTTGTATGAGGAAGCTCTTCTTTGCAACAAACCATCCCAGAACTTAAGAGAGTTAGAGCATAGCCATTTTATTTAGCTCTTGATCTTGTTCTTTCTCAAATCAGGGATATGCCTCTCTCACTCACTATCCTGCTCATTGCACAAAATCAAAATGTAATTTCACTTTCCAGCTGTGGGCTGGTGAGATCAAGGACATCAGAGTTATCACATGTCTTTCTGTTAGAAATTTTGTCTGAGAATAAAAAGAATTACTTGATCATCTGCGATGATTTTGTCTAATATTAATTTTTAGGACCGAGAAAAATGAAAGCTAGAACACTCTCAAATTATCTCTTAACTTTGAAATTGATTCCTTGAGTTTTGAAGCAATGAAATTTTATTCACTACAGTTTCAAGCCATTTAGATGGGCAGGCCCATTTCCTTTTCTTTCTCTTGTCTACCACGTCTTTCATCCACTGCTTCCCTTGTTCGGCCCAAGAACACTGGTGTTGTGTTTCCTGTTGACGTTAACTTACACATGTTCCAGTATATAATGAGGAAGATGATCTCTCATAGTAATCAAAGATTATGAGATATAAAGGAGATAATGCACACAGTTAGGTGCGGAGTTTCAAGGGTTGTCTTGGAGGAACTAGTTAAAGATGTGTTCCTCCTGGGGCATCTGGGTGGCTCAGTGGTTGAGCGTCTGCCTTTGGCTCAGGTCATGATCCCAGCGTCCAGGGATCAAGCTGTACATCGGGCTCTCTGCTTAGACAGGAAGCCTGCTTCTCCCTCTTCCACTCCTCTTCCACTCTCCCTCTTCCACTCCCCTCTTGCTGGGTCTCTCTCTGTCAAATAAATAAATAAAATCTTCTTAAAAAAATTAAAAAAAAAATGTGCTCCTCCTCAGCTCTGTTCTGTTGCTGGTGTGGTGAGGTGGAGTTATGTTTGCCTTGGGCACGAGAGGACCCTTGTCTTAATGAAATTCTTCTTCTTTTTTAAAGATTTTATTTATTTGTTTGAGAGCAAGAGAGAGTGAGAGAGAGAGAGAAAGATCATGAGCAGGGGAGGGGAAGGGTAGAGAGAGAATCAGACTCCCTGCTGAGCAGGGAGCTCAACGCAGGGCTTGATCCCAGGATCCTGGGATGATGACCTGAACTGAAGGCAGACAAAGCTTGACTGACTGAGCCATGCAGGCACCCCAATCTCCACAGAATTCTTAAGGGAATGGTGGGATCTGGGGTAAGGGGTACCTTTATCTATGTCTGGATACCATCCAGCCTTTAAACAAGGATATTTTTATAATTAAGCGATGTCCTTTCTAGCTTGTTCACCAGGTTGAGAAGCAAAAATGTAAGGGGGAATATCATACATTCTATCCAGCAGTAGTGTGTGTGTGGTAATCTTGTTTCCTGATTTGTTTATTTTTCCCAACGTTCAATAAATATTTTTGAGTTCTTCCCATGAACCAGGCAATGGGGCCAAGGCAAAATTGAGAGTATGGCAATGAATAAAAGAGTCTAAAATATATTCTCTAATGAAGCTCACATTTTAAGATAGCTTGAGCATATAATATACTAATGACAATAATTTCTATAGAAAATACAAAAGCACAAAGTGGGTGTGGAAGAGAGATTTCATAACGAAAATCAAGATAACTGAAAAGATGGCATATGAACAAAGAACTAAGAAGGTGAGGAGTTGGTGATGCAGACCTCTGGGGAAGACAAACGAAGAAGCAGGGACAAAAAAATCCTGTGGGAGGAACATGCTTGGCTTGTTAAATGCTTTCTGTAGCAACTGTAGAGGTAGCTCAGTGAATAAGGAGGGAAAATACAGAACGTGAGGTCAGATGAGTAATGAGAAGGGTAGTCAAATCAGGTGAAGCTTTGTTAGATATGGTAAGAACTTTAGCTTTCACTTTGAATGAATTAGAAAGGAGGATTTTGAGCAAAGAAGAGACAGGATTCTACTTACACTTTCGCAGGATCATTCTGATTTGAAAACCGAGAATTAAGCAGGGTCAGGGAGAACAAATAGAGACTGGGAGATCCAACTCGAGGCCGTTAGCATAATCCAGGTTTGAGAGACCGGTGGCTTGCACCAGAATGGTGTCTGTATAAGTTGTAACCATGTTGGATGGAAATATTTGATGGCAGAGACCCTAGAATTTGCTTGTGATCAATCACGTGTGGAGTGCATGAAAGAGAGAGAAGTGAAAGTTGACTCCACTGATTTTAGACTGGAAACATGGAAGGTGGAACTGCCGTTTTCTGAGGCGAGGGAGAATATACTACAAGCGGTCTTTGTCTTCTTGTTTTCCTAAATACTTTATTTATTTATTTTAGAGAGGGAGAGAGAGATTGAGAGAGCGGGAGCACAAGCAGGTGGAGAGAAAGGGATAAGCAGACTCAGCACTGAGCGGGGAGCCTGACAAGGCTCCATCCCACAGCCCTGAGATCATGACCTGAGCCAAAATCAAAATGGATGTTCAACCGAGCCACCCAGATGCCGTGAGCATGTGTGTGTGTGTGTGTGTGTTTGTGTGTGTGTGTTTTTTAATAAAGTAAGAATGGTGGTGACAAGGGAAAGGAGATAAGGAGCTCAGTTTTGTACATATTAAGTTTGAAATGCTTTTAGACATTCAAATGAAAATATCTAAATGGTAATTAGATTTAGGAGTCTGGAGTTCAGAGGACAGCTCTACCCTGCAGACATAAATCTGAGAGTTCTCAACATAATGTTAATATTTAAAGACAGAATAAAACCAGGAAGAGAGTTAGTGAAGACACAAATTGGGAAAGTCACAAATTTTATAGATTAGGGATAAGAGACTGAGAAAAGGCAGCCAGTAAGTAGGAGATGATTCAGGAGTGTGGTTTCCTAGAAGCCAAGTGAAGACATACTTTCAAGGAGAGAGTGATCAAATGTGTCAAATGTTCCTGATGGGCAAGAAAAACAGAGACTGTGGAGTGATCATGGGCATGTCTTTTGAGGCACATCTCTAAGAATGCTGAATTAAGGGTCAGAGATTGAGAGATGATAATTTGACTGTACATCTGTCTGGTTTTTGGTGGTGTAGACTCACCTCAGAAAGCTATGTGAAGCTACAAGGGGATATTTCTCCCTCCAAATTCCATGAGGGACCTTCCAAATTTCAGTTTAGGTGGATGGTTCTCTCCTGAAAAAACTGTCCTCTGGGGATATATGTCTCTCCATTAGCATTTCATGATTCCTTAGGGGAGGATCTTTTCCAAGATTTCTATCCAATTTCTCAACCAGGACTTCTTAACCAGGACTTCTCAACCTCAGGACTTTGGAGAGATGAAAAATTTCTCAGCCAAAAAAAAAAAAAAGGGGGGGGTTATTTTTAAAGCTGTTGATAACATTTTTTTAAGCATTTAAAAAGTGGCTAAAAAGTAGTTACAGACAGGGGCACCTGGATGGCTCAGTCAATTGAGCATCTGTCTTCTGCTCAGGTCATGGCCTTGGGGTTCTGGAATAGAGCCCTGTGTTGGGCTTACTGCTCAGTGGGCAGTCTGTTTCTCTCTCTCTCTCCTTCTTCCCTTCCCCCTGCTCATGCTTGCTCTCTCTCTCTCTCTCCCCCTCTTTAAAGATTTTATTTATTTATTTGACAGAGAGAAAGAGACACAGCGAGAGAGGGAACACAAACAGGAGGAGTGGGAGAGGGAGAAGCAGACTTCTGGCCGAGCAGGGAGCCCGGAGTGCAAGGACTGGATCCCAGGTCCCCGGGATCATGACCTGAGCTGAAGGCAGATGCATAAGGACTGAACCACCCAGGCACCCCTTGCTCTCTCTCTCAAATAAACAAAATCTTAAAAAAAAAAAGTAATTACAGACAGAAAACCACCTCTTTATGAAGGAACAGCCATAACAACAAAGGAGACTGGGTAATGACCAAGCCGTGGCCACAGTATCAGAAGGGAACAAGGCTAAGCATGGCCATAAAGAAGCAACTGGAGTTTTTTTTACTGCTGTTGTGTATTTGTTTTTTGAAAATTATTTGACACATAACATTGTGTAAATTTAAGGGGCATTTGATATATTTATATGCCAATATATAATATATTGATTTGATATATTTATAGATTGCAATGTGACTGCCATTTTAGCCTCAGCTAATACCTCCATCATTTCCCATATTTATTATTTCTTTTTTTGCGGTGGGAATCATTAAGAGCCAGTCTCTCAGCACATTTGATGTTTATGGCACAGTATTATTGTCTATAATCACTCTGCTGTGCCTTGAATCCCCAGGACTAATTTGTGACTAGTTGCAAGTTTGGACCCTTGAACATCTCTCCTGTCTCCCCATCCCCCGCTCCTGGTAATCACACCATTCTGCTCTCTGTTTTTACAAGCTCAGTTTTCTTAGATTCCACATGGAAGTGATATCATGCACTATTTGTCTTTGTCTGACATCGCACTTAGCATAATGTCCTTGCCTGTGTATGAGTGTGCGTGGTTGGAGGAGGCTGGTGGAGAGGGGTTATGAAAAAGTAGTGGGAAGGCTGCCAAAAGAATTCTTTCTCTGGAGATAGCTAGAAAGAGAACATAAATAAATAAAACAGTGATTCATTCTTTGTGATGCTGTAAACCTTGTCCAGCAGGCCTTATTTACGTAGGAGAGGGGCCGATGATGACTCTGGTTGTTTTGAAAGCATAGAAAAACTATTGGATTGAGCCCTACTTTGGCTCAAATGACCAGTCCCTAAAGATGGTCAGTTTTATCTTCTTTGGGAAACGTTAAGAAGAAAACAACACACGCTTAGGACAAAAAGAAACTAATATGAAATGATAGGCCATACCCAGAAACTGTCATTTAAGGTTTCAAGGAAATGCTTATCAAACCAGTTCCTAAATCTGCAAAACACATGGAGTTTCTAATTGAAGATTTCTGAACGAAGACACATGTCTCTTATTCACTCAAATAAATCATATGCAAACTATATCCTAATGGACATTGTGTTTTTAATAAAATCATCTACAAGATATTCCATCTCTTTTTCTGAGAGTATATGTCAACGATTATAGAATATTTTGAAAATTTTCTGTAGTAATAAATACAGCATATATTTCTATTTGCTTAAGAGTATCTCTATGAAACTATGCCAGAAATAGATCTCGGAATTTGCACAAATAAGAAATCAAATCATGATTGCAAATGCTTTCTTCTATTGACATTTATTCAGTGCTTTTATGGGATAATATTTTAAAGTGGCAGCTTTCCTTCTAGAAAGCTAATCAAAAGATGTCCTTTATTTTCCCTAAATCTTTCCTTAGAACGATACTAGATTTTCAGGGGAAAAAAAAAAAGGAAATAAAGTCACAAATGTACCCTGCAGAGCACTCACTGATGTACTGATTTAGGGCTGATAGTGCAGGACTTTCCTTCCTTTGGCCAGGACTGGAAACCTGACAATACACAGCAGTTCAAGAAAGGACTCCGGTGGTTGGAGGCAGAGGTCCTTTTCCAGGAAAAAAGCACAGCAAATACTGACGATACATTCCACTCCAACTTTGTCCAGAGATACAAGATGAGTCTATAAACACAGTGTGACTTCTCTGGCCTCTTCCTACTCCAACTATAAACTGGTGTTTGAAATTCTACCTTAGAGATCCTTTAAACATGTAAAGAGCAGGGGGAGGGGAAGTTTTAAACCCTGAAAAGCCTGATGGCTTTCATTTTTTTTAATTCTTTTTTTTTTTTTTTTCCTGCATGCCAGTTGTTACCAAGATGTGCTATCTCCATTTCCTGCATTTCCTGAAAGGGTGTTTATACTTTTCCAATAGATAGCGACCTGGGGATGCACAAGCCATTTTCTTAAGTTTTATAAATTGTCACTCATTTTTTTTTGTGCTGAGTTAGCACCAACCGCAGCCGACACAGACTTACCCACAGATGCTAAGACAGCTACACAGGAAAACGCACAGTTCACCCCCACACAGATATGTGTGCTCATCGCATGTGTTCACACACGTTCATCCTTCACAGTAAAGTTTCAAAAACTCTCATCTAGCTCTCTAGCCTAAGCCATCACCATCTTCCCTAAAGAATTCCCTGGGGAAGTGTGTAATTCCCTGGAGTCAGACTGGGTCATTCAAAGCTATTTCCTCTTGCTTTTCTGCAATATATTGTTAATATTAGTACATGCCCAAAAGAATTAATAAGAATTGGTTCAATTCATGTTGAATGCTTAGGACAGCGTCAGGGGTCATGAAATATCACCCACCATCACTGGAGAGTGTATGGGTTTCATACTGCTGCTGTAACAAATCACTATACACAGGAGCTTAAGACAACACACATGCTGTTATCCAACCTTTTCTTTGATCAGAATGCTGACATGGATCTCAATGAACTAAAGTCTAGGTGTTAGCGGGGTTGCTTTTCTCCCCAAAGGCTTGAGAGAAAACTCCAGTTCCTGGGGCACCTGGGTGACTCAGTCATTAAGCGTCTGCCTTCGGCTCAGGTCATGATCCTAGGGTCCTGGGATCAAGTCCCACATCAGGCTCCCTGCTTGGCATGAAGCCTACTTCTCTCTCTTCCACTCCCCCTGCTTCCGTTCCCTCTCTGGCTGTGTCTCTCTCTGTCCAATAGATAAATAAAATCTTAAAAAAAAATCCAGTTCCTTGCCTTTTCCTGCTCTGAAGACCACCCACATTCTGTCGTTCATGGCTCCCTTTCTCCATCTTCCAACCCAGCAACATGTGTCTCTCTGGCCCCTTCTCCATTTTACCTGCCCACAGCTGGTAGAGGTTCTCAGCTTTTTAAGGACTTCTGTGATTTCACTTGGTCCACCAGAGTAATCCAGAATAATCGCAAGGTCCGTAACCTTAGTCATACCTTAGAAGCCTTTTCTTTTTTTTTCTTGTAAGGTGATGTATTCACAGCTTCAAGGTTTAGGACACAGACAGCTTTGGAAGGCAGGGCATTATTCTGCTCACCAGGGTAGGAGGTATGACTGCTTATAAATCTGAATGGAAAATGTATTCTCAGCACATTGACGGTCTCACTTGTTTCTCTCCATTCATTGCTGCATTAAACTCTATGTAATAATAGGCCAGGCCCTAAGGGAGCATGTCTGTGCCCCCGGGGAGTGGGCAGCCCCATAGAGCCATGCCGCCATCACAGTCAACAAGATACAGCAAAGTGCTTTAAACTAGCCTCTGCTATACAGTACATAGATAAATGCAATTGTATTGAATATTCACTTACTTGTTTTATTTCTATCACTCAGCAAATATTTATCAAGTGCTTAGCGTGAAAAGGACACTCCACAAAAGGAAATCTTGATTTCGGATAAGCTTTCAAAGCTATGAGCTATGACATCATCCTCTCTCAGACAAACCAGCCTTTATAAACATCCCGGAAGAGGCTTTATAAAGGCTTCTCGGGACAAGAGTTCTTGAACTGAGGGCATGTGCGGTGGCTCCAGGAGTCTGGGACTTCCTGGCCAGTGCATACCCACTCGGACATGTCTGTGTGTCTGTGTGCTTGGAGGCAGAGCAGGGGAAAGGATTCCTTGTCTTTATCCCGTTCAGAAAGGAGTTGACACTCCAGCCAGTTGTTACCAACCGGCCTGATGCCTCCAGGGTTGCGGGTCGAGGTTGGAGGTGTGAGAGATCTTCCTGCTCAGTTTCCACATTTAGCACAGGCAGCTTCTCCACGGGACTGAGTGAATGGTGCTTGTTAACACTTCTTGGGTTACTGTTCCAACATCACACTTGCTCATTGTCTGATGAATTCCCTGCGGTCTGCTTCCTTATGACACCGTGAACAAGCACCACCCCCTCTGCCGCACCACGTATCACGTGACAAAGAAGACTCAGAGATAGACAAGGCAGACCTTGAAGACAAGCTCTGGAGGCCCCTTTACTTTTCTGATCCTGGAAAATTGCTCGCATGTAAGTCCCATGCTATCACTATCCACATCCTGTTACATATTATAAATCACGCGTGACTAGAAGTGATAAGAAGAGGGATGGAATGAGGATTATATTCAAATGAAGTCCCTCTGCACCTTACATTAAAACAACAACTGGAGAAAGAAGTAGATGAGAATATATCCTTCTGCATAGATTGAGTAAAAATGACTCCTTTCAACTGCCCCCCTTTCAAAGCTGCAGATAGAGACAAGTGTGAGGTCTTCCTGAGAATACACTTGATTCCTGCAGGTCAAGGCCAGATGTGGGTGGATTATTCTGGGCTCACATTTAGGAATGCCTCCAATCCAGACTCTCCAGACCCACTGCTTGAATTGCTTATGCCTCCTTCCCACCCTCTGTTCCTGAGAAAAGCGTGAGAATAGAACATGCAGTCCCCTGTCTGGGTATTTCAGTTGTCCTATATGGAAAGTGCTATCACCCATTCTGGGCAACCCCCCCACCCCACCCCCACCCCCGTCAGACCTGAGAGCAGAAGGGGCAGCAGACCTGACTGCACTTCTTTTCTTTCTTTCTTTTTCTTTTTTTTTTTAGATTTATTTATTTGAGAGAGAGAAAGAGCAAACATACAAGTGTGGGAGGGGCAGAGGGACAGAATCTCTTGCAAATTCCCTTCTGATCCTGGAGCCTGATGAGGGCCTTGATCCCACGACCTATGAGATCATGACCTAAGCTGAAACCAAGAGTCTGGTGGTTAAATGACTGAGCCACCCAGGTGCCCAGACCTGACTGCTTTTTAAGAGCCTATCTGGCTCTTGGAGTGCTCACCCCATGGAAGTCTAGAAAGAGGCGGCAATGTGTGATGTATTATATGGAGATGTGTAGGTGCATACACACAGGACAGGGGTTGTGAGCTGAGCCCTTTATGGCTTTGTTATGTATTTTGTGCTGCTTCACTTAAGAGTTCCCTTGTCTCCTCTTCCTAGTGTCAGGCTTTACTCCACTATTCATCACATCCCTCCCCTTAAACCCAACCACATCTACTTGTTTCCTGAACATGCCATGAGCAGATGCCATGTTCTTTGTTCCTTCATTTTATGACTGAACTTCGCGGTAGCAGGAGTGGACAGAATGAGGAAGATAGAAAAATGAGATGACGACTACTGTAAAGTTACAGCTTGATTTCTAAGTGACCTAGTTGAAAAGGATGAACACAATCAATTTGTAGAATAGCTATGACTTTACAGTGTGAAAGAAATAGAAGGATGGGTTATATCCTGCATTTGGGGCAGGGGTGGGGGGGGGCAGCAGGGAAGGACAGAGGGTCTAAGAGGGAGAGAGAGTCTTAAGCATACTCCAAGCCCAGCATGGAGCCTGATATGGGGCTTGATCTCAGGACCCTGAGATCATGACCTGAGCTGAAATCAGGAGCCAGCCACTTAACCGTTTGAGTCACACAAGCGCCCATACCTGCATTTTTAAATTAGGAATTGAGAGTCCATATTGGGTCCATATCATGGACCCGGGATCCACTACATGGTCTCTCCTTCTTATCTTTATCTGTCTCCGGGATCACATGGTCATGCATGATGTTACTTTCATTTTAATCCATCTGGAGAGTTTCCAGAAGACTGAGAGAGAGAAAATGCTAATTTGGGAGTTTACTCAACATCATCTAATTATATAATCCATAGAAAATGGATCTGCACAAATGGTCAGATAAGTACACAACCAGGTCAGGGTCCCACGCTCTGTTCAAATTCTGTTTTCTCATTAGTGGCCTTCTCATGACAGAGCCCTGGAGAAGAAATGCATTTGAGCAAGTCTCAAGCATCACAACATCTGCTACAAGCCAGAGAGAGACTTTAGGAGAAAACTGCTGGGAAGCAAGGATGTAATTATCTCAAATTAAAAGCAGTTACAATGATTAATTTAGTGTCCTGTGTATCACAGCCTCAGAACATCATGGAAAGCTCCAGTGATTCATTACCATTCACACGTTCCATCCGAGAGACAAAACTTTTCAAAAGAAAATGTTACAGTCTTAAATTTTAAAATACTTTTTTCCCTACATGTTCAATTCTTGATGTGAAAGAGTAGAAGTAAAAAAAGATCTCAAGTGAAACTGAACGCCTTGGCAAACCGACGATTATCAAAAAAGAGAGAAAATGATGAGAATTTTTACAGGCACTGGTGGGGAGAATTATGCAATTTCCCACCATGCAAACTTTTGTAATTGTAACTTTTGATACCTTTTAAGGAGAAAATACCATCAGCCTTCAACTTGAGAGGTTTTATGAGAACCGTGAAGGGGCTTTCCCTTCACTCACATCTGTCTTCATTTGCTGGGTGTATATGCTGTAGATTTCATGCTGGTTAGCTAAACCTAAAAAGTCAAAGACTTGCTTAAATCAAGCGAATGAATAACGTATCCTTGGGCTAGAAATACCGCCTAAAAAGTTACGTGGTTTTTCTTATTTGTGTCCATTGTTCCGCATAGCAAATGAGTGGAAAGAGCAATATACGCAAATTCATAGACATTAAGTGGGGATCTGGGCTTATTTAAGTAGGTGAGGAAAAGGATCGTATTTCAAATGACATTGTTAGATATCTTTACCACATTTGCGTTTCTAAGTGGCTAGATGAATACCTTAAAGAGAGTGTGTGTTTGTTTTGGTTTGCTTATGTTTTTGTTTCTGATTCTTGGTCCTTTCCATACCCAGGCAGTTAGTTTTATGGGATCATAGGAACTTTGGTTTTATAATGATTTCAGCAGGATCTCAAACCTGTTTTTAATAACCATTTCTTGTAGATAGTCATCATCACAAGTGTTGCTATTTCATTTTATTTGTTCATTGATATTTACTCATCAACTGAATTTCCTGACGTGCCAGTATCTCCAAAAAGAATTCATCTGTTAACACTGCATGCCAGATTGGGTCAGAACCATGTGGTGGACACATATGACTTATTTTTGGTGAATATGCTATAGATTTTAGTCTCTCTGGTAAATTTAATTTTTGCTTTCCAAATTAGGCTATGCTTAACGTGCTAACCATCAGAACCAACACTGAAAAATTGTCAGTTACCAGTCAGCCAGGTCTTGGGTACCATGAAGACCCAATCCTAGCTCTTTATGGATTGAAGGCGTGTTTTTGTGGGGAAACTAGATTAGAGATTTGTGGGTATGCAGCCATTAAGTTTGAAAATTCTTCTTGAGGGGTTATCATTTCCTTGTAGAAATGACGTACTATGTAACATATAATTGGCAATGGAATTTGAATTTTGATATTATACTTGTGTGTTTTATTATTTTTTGTGATTTTATTTCTTTTATTATTTTTAATTATTTATTTATTGAATTAACATACAATGTCTTAGTTTCAGATACTGATTCAATAATCCTCCACATTACTCAGCTCACGATAATGTAGTCATGTGGTTTTTAATTTACTATTAACATTGCTATCCATGTTGAATGAAACAAATATGTGCTCATTTGGAAAATATTTCATACAGTTCTCTACTTGGCACAGCACAACGTTAATTCTGGAATTCAAGCAATGTCTTTAAATAAATATTTGTAAAACTCAATAATTACATTAACAATCATACAATTAAGAGAACTGTCCCCTCAGCTTTGCCCACCTCTATTACTCCTTCCTTTATTCTTGTCTTCTCTCCTTGTCCCTCTCTTTTTCCATCTAGTTTTAGCATAACCTGCTCCCTTGTGGCGTTGTGAATTGGGGAAAACTTTTGGTTTTCTTCCGCAGCCAATTAATACTTCTTTTTTTTTTTTTAAAGAATTTATTTATTTATTTGACAGACAGAGATCACAAGTAGGCAGAGAGAGAGAGAGGAGGAAGCAGGCTCCCCGCAGAGCAGAGAGCCCGATGTGGGGCTCGATCCCAGGACCCTGGGATCATGACCTGAGCCGAAGGCAGAGGCTTTAACCCACTGAGCCACCCAGGCGCCCCCAATTAATACTTCTTAATTTAATAGGGCACGGTTGGGCTTAGTAGCAGTAGAAAGTGTTGTGCACCTGCCCTTACTCATCTGTGAATGTGTTTGAGAAGTTGCTTCTGTAATAGGGCATACCCTCTCTTTCATTTCTCTCCCCACCCTGCCTCATTGTGTTTCACGCTTTCCCACAAAAATCTTCCCCCAACATAGCAAAGAATATCTCCTAAGGAAAAAAACCATAAAGGCAGAGGAGAATAATGAGTTTTGGAGGAGTATGTGCTGGTCAAATATTCTTTTTATCTGTAAACATAATTTCTGGGATTTTTTTTCCTCCAAATTTAAGAATCCATTCTTTTCTTTTATTTCAAAGATGGTGTCTATTGAAATTTTTCTCCCAAATGACCAAATCAAGAGTAAGCTTGTGGATGTTGGCTGCTGCCCAACAGTCTCTTCATAAACCTTAAGGTGGGAAATTATGCCTCCAGATTTTTGCCCACCTGCCTGCCTTCCTTCCTTCCTTTATGGTAGGAAGCTGAGCTCCTGCGTCACACAGTTAAGATGTTTACTTAGTTAAGCAAATTACTGCTAATTATTCTGAAATATGATAGTTTAAAAGAATTAATGTATCCAGTCATGGCCTACCTAATTAACTTTAGTCCCTATCAAACCAGTAGGAAGGGCTCAATACATAAATACCAATGGAATGAACTGATTCAGAATCACTCAGGGAGATAATTTTGGGGTGCATCTAAGGAGTTCCAGCACTAGGAGCCTCAGCTGTTGCGTGACACAAAATGAAGAATTATTAACTGAACATCTAGCATCTCCTACAAACCCGTGTGTATGGTGAGCACTCCATGAGCACTTGGACGTAACTAATTTCTATTCCCACCCCAACTTACATGTTTAAGGTCTATCAACTTGACCCACATTTGGTTTGCCCTGGAAATTGAATCCAATAACCCCTTCCAAAAAGCAGGGGTAATATTCAAAATATTTTTCATTTGGTACAGGGAGTGCCCTAATCAGTCAACATTGGTGCTTGCCTATTACACTCTGATGGGGGGCTTGCCTACTTAAACTCAGCTGTGCTCACAAATCCTATAACCTCAAATCCTTCTGGAGGCTCAGCTATCTCTAGGAGTCTGCCTTTCCTTGCCATGAGAAGAACTAGCCCCTAAATACATTTTCTTTTTTCTTTCTTTTTTCTTCTTCTTTTTTTTAACCAGCCATCTTTGAAAAATTCCAGGGGAATTTGTCAGAATCTATGTAATCATCATTAATTTAGCAATTCTCAAAGGTAACCCAGAGTTCATCCAGCTGCAGTTTATTCCATTGATCACAATAATCCACCCCACCCAGAACTTTCCTCATGAAAGGAATCTTCTTGCCGTGGCCATCTGGATCATATTATCCTAATCAGTATGTGTGTGGAGCGTACAAGGTGCCGACACTATTTCCACTGGAGAGTCGGGCTCACTAACTCTTGGATGTGCCTTTTCCTTTTCTTTACCCCTCTCTTTTATCTCCTCTGAGTGGATATTTGATGGTTTTACTGATATTAAAAAATAAAACTGCAGTAAATTTTATTTTGTCTGCACAACACAAACGGCTAAAAACTTCTGCCCCCATTTCTACACATTATGTCTGGGGAGGAGGTGGGACTGAAATTTACTACAAAAACCTTCTCTTTTGGAGATAATTCTATCATCTAGAAAAGCTTCAGGTCAAGCTTGGTTGAGGTCTATTTGCCAAAATGCATACCAGGCCCCCAAATTTAGCTTACAACTTTCCTCGAGGCTTGATTCTCAGGAATTGTTACACAGATACCTGCCGATTTTTGTGTGTTCATATGGAATAAACCACTTTGATTAACAATATGGTATAATACATGTGAAAGTAAAATGTTACAGGAAAACAGGAACTAAAAACTGGAATATGAATATACTTCCTTTTTAGTGTTTTTAATTTAATATCACTAAGGCCCTGGAATTTTGACTCTCTTATTTATAACTTAGATAAAAGATGAAAGCTAACATTTATCAATTGTCAATCAGTTAATATCTTAGGATATTTTAATCTCCATTTCTATTGCCCTGCTATAAAAACAAAAAGAAAGAGAAGACAATAAATGCAGATATGGTGTTCTGTCTTTCAAATGAACAGTTTCCCTTCAAAGGATCCTCTTTGTTCTGTACCAACAAATGTTGGGGTTACAGAACAATGATCAAACAATAATGATCAAACAAATGTTGGGGGCTTTTTTATGTCATTTTAACTAACTGAAAAACGTAAATTTAAATTTGTTATCAGCTAAGGAACAGCTTATTTAGAATAGTAGAATGTGTACCAAACAAAACAATCTAGACGCCAGTAGACTACATGTGAAAAGGCAACCAAATAGTGGCTTAAATAAATGGTTTATTTTCTCATATGCCAGAAAGTCTGGGAATAGACAGTCTAGTGCTTTTGCAGATGTCAAAAAGGCCATTGAGGAACCCTAGGTTGTCTTGTACTGCATTTGACCTCATGGTCACAAAAGGATTCTCACAACTCCAGCCATCACAACCCTCATTCCAGACAGAAAGAAGAGGGCAAGTATAAACGGCCAAAGCTTTCTTCTCACAGGGTCTTGCCATTATCATTTGAGAAGAATTCTGTGAGACTCATTGGCCTAAAGCATTTTACACTGTTACTTCTTTTTTTTTTTTTTTAGATTTTATTTATTTATTTGACAGAGAGAGAGATCACAAGTAGGCAGAGAGGCAGGCAGAGAGAGAGGAGGAAGCAGGTTCCCTGCTGAGCAGAGAGCCTGATGCGGGGCTCGATCCCAGGACCCTGAGATCATGACCTGAGCCGAAGGCAGCGGCTTAATCCACAGAGCCACCCAGGCGCCCCTACACTGTTACTTCTTAACAGCAAGCCAGAATGAGAATTTTATTTTAAATTTCTGTCGGCAGGAATGAACAAAGTTTGAACACACCAGTTCACAATGTCAGCTTCATATTTTTCTGACCAACACCAACAGCTCTTTATGGGTATCACATGGGTTCCCTCAGACTGCACAGGTTTTCGGGTGAAAATATGTGTCATCCTAAGTCTCCCTGAGTGTTCTTGGACCTCTTGCCCATGTGTTATTCCAGACCTATAGGAACCTGCGTCAATCCTAAATATTTCTGGACATCTCCTGAGGATGTTTTGTGAGTACACGCAAACTCAGCTCTGAAATACTCCATGCATGTCCATTTTCCTCTTGTATTATATTGGCTCCATATAGTAATCAGTTGTTGAGGAGTCTGATGTTTCTAAAAGTGCTACACGCCAGTGTCAAGACCACCATAACCTGTTGTTTCTTATCACTGCAGTCACTGGCAAGATTGTCCTGGGCAGCTTCTCTGCAGAAACTGTCCCCCAGCATTCACACCCATAATCCAGCTAACAGTGACTGTCTTCCTCGAGACGCCGTGTGGAAAAAACATGCAAACCTCAGTAGTGATGAGTTTCCTTCTCATCACCTGTGAGTTCCCTGCATCATGTCATCCTCTGTGCTCTTAATTTTCTGTGGAGTGTCAACTGGAAAAACTCTTTCTGTTTCTAGTTTGGTTCACTCCATAGCGCTCAAGTAGAATCACATAACCTGGCCATGGGACCATGCAAGTCGTGGAAAACCTGCCATATTCACGTTTATCCTCCTTTCAATTCTCAGGGTGCTTTTCTTGGTCCAACTTCATATGCCTTAACTTTTTTCCCTGTGTGTGTAACAATCCCTGTGTGTGATTTTTCACCTTAGGGATCTTTCTCAAGCTTCATGCCAACCTCCCACAGATATCGAGTACCCTCTCAAGTGTCAAAATCAAGGGGTAAATTCAGTTTAAATTGCTAAGCTGGGATTTAGTCCTTTAACAAATACTTTTTATTTATGTACCAAAAAAAAAAAAGGTACTATTCAGCAAATGCTAAGTGCTGTATGTCTTTCCCTCTCTTAACTTCATTGCCCATTGTCATCCACACCCATACCTACTGCAGGTTGTCAGAATGATGTCTCTCTCCAAACTCCAGTTTCCACGTGCATTTGCGTTTATGCTCTCCACCGCTTCTGTCAAGTCAGTGCACTTATACTCTTGGAATTATGCGCCCAACAGGTCACGGAGGGTTCACTTACACAGGAAATCACAGTTTACAGTTTTTGATCTGTTTATGCCTCTGCATGGAGAAGAAATTTGATGAGTTCCTTAGATAGATCATCTTCACTTTTGAAAACCTCCTTCAAGCCAGCCCAAGGAACTGTCACTAGGGAATATTTGTGACAGAGAGAAACTATGTCTTTGTTTCCTCTCCTATCTCCCAATCTGGAATTTGAAGTTCCCAGATGACAGTCTGTGCAGGGTGGGGATAATAAAGCTGGCAGTGTTATAGGAGCAAAGCGTGGTCTTCTGAGATGAGAAAGAAAGGCAAGTAGAGGGCGCCTGGGTGGCTCAGTCAGGTAGGCATCTGCCTTTGGCTCAGGTCATGATCCCAGCCCACTGGAACTGAGTCCCGCATCAGGCTCCCCACTCAGCAGGGAGTCTGCTTCTCCCTCTCCTCTACCCCTCCCCCCTGGTCTTGCTCTCTCTTTGACAAATAAATAAATAAAATCTTAAAAAAAAAAGAAAGAAAGAAAGAAAGAGAGAAAGAAAGAGAGAAAGAAAGAAAGGCAAACAGACCCTAGAACGCTACTCTACCTAAGGCCCCCTAGAACGTAATTACAAAACAGCTGGTAAAGATTAATGTTGAGAAACGAATGTCATAGAGCTCATTAAACCCTGGTGTGAGAATCTAGAATGAAGTTAAAATATGCATATGGAGCAAACCGAATACAAGTAAAACAATGTGATTATGAACACAGAATTCAGAAGGTACCCACATCCATGTGTAAATCAGATTTTCAGGTTTCCTGGCACAAAGGAAGCTACTTGGGAAGAATGTATATCTAGAACAAGAAGGAATGAGATAATATTTTAAAACTTACTGTACCAATAAATACCCCAAACCAAGATGAGCATCTCATCTCTATGAGCGATTTCCTCCAGAAAGGTCAGAAAATGTATGTAATCTGGCAAAATGTACCAGTACTGAGTTTTGTGAGGGTGTGGGTTTCATGGTAATATATTTTCCGTACCCCTTTTAAAATCAGAAGAGCCTTCAAATACAACATTATAAATAAAAACCAATGGCTTCCATCAGACCTTACAGGGTAAGTTCAATATGAGACTCTTGAGATCCACTCAATAATTTTGACCCCAAGCCTTTGGTTGGAGATCTTGCTAAGTCGAGAGCTATACATTTGCTGCTTTTCCACCTGAGGTAAATCATTTCTTCCAAGAAATGACTTTTATTTTTTGGGCAAGTCGCCTTCTGAGATGCTAAAAGGAACTGGAACTTTGAAATAGATAATTTACCTCAGATGGGTTATGCTATTTATTTCCAGAAACCAGTTTAAAGCTTTTCTTTACTCTGACTATTGGGTCAAATCCTTATTAATAAAATGTGTGCTACTGGAAAGGAAGGACACCTTTGTTACTTAATACATGCGTGGTCATTTATATTTGGCATGGATAAATGTCATGGAGAAGAGGAAAAAAAATAATTCATGAACAAAATGCATTTTTATGCTACTGTCCCCTTGCCAAATTAAGTATTATGGTTGGAAATTCAGGGTGGAGGCTCACTTTGGAAAAAAGGACTCGAATTGTCCTGGGGGTTTGCTTTCATCATCAAAGGACTTTTATGCTTTTGGAGGGATCATCAATTCCTGATTTGGTAGTGGAGAATATTCTTACTTTGCAAAACTACTGTCAAATTCTAAACAGCTTGGTTACAATTCCTGCTTCTGACTAGATGCTTCTTCCACCTTTTTTTTTTTCAATATTCAATCTTGAGACAGTCAAAGTAGGATGGAAAAATACACCATCTACATCAGAAATAAAACTTTCTTGAACTTACCTAGACGATGCTGTCCTGACAGACTTTTCCTGTCCAGATCTATTTATGAAAGATTCATTAATCTTCAGATTTTAGAACTGAGAGGAAAATTACAATAGTTCGTTTTTGGTTTTTTTATTTTAAGTGATGAAAACAGTGCCTGAAACTCATCTGTCATTAGCTTTGTTATAAGGACAGTGTTGTTCTAGTCATAACAATTTAGGATCTGAGCCTAGGTACCTATGTGCCTATTGGAAAGTCCCACTTAGTTCAAAAGCCAAACAAACACAGAAGCAAAATCCAACTTTGTGTTCATTTATTTTAGCGTGTATTAGATGTTAAATTGGATTTTAATTTGGGAAAAAAAAAACTTACTTCTATACACTTTCACGTTCTTTCAAAAAACTTTTTTTTAAGATTTTTAAAGATTTTTTTTCAAGATTTTATTTATTTATTTGACAGAGAGACAGAGAGCACAAGTAGGCAGAGCAGCAAGCAGAAGGAGGAGGGAGAAGCAGGCTCTCCACTGAGCAGGGAGCCCAATGTGGGACTCAATCCAGGACCCTGGGATCGTTAACCAACCAGCTTAACCAACTGAGCCACCCAGGTGCCCCACTTTCACTTTCTAAACTAAAGTTAAAAATATACCTAGAAGGAGCAGTGTTTCTTTGACCTGTTCAGTCATCCAAGATACTGAAAGTCCCCTGCTCACACCATGATGTAAAGGAGAGAGTGATAAGGACCCCTGATTTTATTTCTGCCCCTGAATCCTATGGTGACACGAGTTGACATAGGTCAACAAGAAATATTTATCGATAGAGCAGTTGATGTTCTATCTGTCATGAGCACACGATGAAGGCGCACACACGAACCGTGTCTTTCTTCAATCATAAAGCAAAGTTAAATCACAATTATAAAGCAGGTTCGGGACTCTTAACTCAATAAGGTTTCACCATGGGATGAAACTTGGCTTCTTACACAGCACACACTGCAGGGCAGAAGACAAACCACACAACAGACGAGGCAACAGAAGGGTGTAGGAAGTTAGCAAACAAAACGCGAAGTCAGTCCTTGGGTTTGCGGTAGAAATAAGGCCTTGGTCTGGTCCCGGTCAGCTCTTGGCACTTACCACTCCTTACGTTCCAGCAGTGAAGGATTTGGCTCTGCTCAGAGATCAATCAGGCAGAGCCCTCCATGGCGGTTACCTTTTTAAAGTATCACCTATAAAAAGGGTCACATCTGAAGAGTCTGACAGTTTGCTGCCAAATCCTCACCTTTATAAAGGGATTTAGTTGGTTTGGGGTCTCCTCAGACAACCTCTGTTTCTGCTAATCCTCAGATCTGGGGTGTCAGCTGACGTTGGTCCAGGCGCTATCTCCCAGCTGCAGGACCTTAACTGCCTGCGTCGTTGTTTGACATGAGAGACTCCATTTTGCTCTCTCCACCATGTAAGTTGATAAGCTCTAATACTTGCGCTTTGCTTAGGAGGTCATAAGGAACTTTCTGTGACAAACATTCAGCATACAAGTCTTTCCTTCGCTCCTCAAGTACATTCTTCAAATGTTCACAGACTGCTCTTCCATTTCTAAGTTCTTCAAAAGGCAAAATATGATAAGAAGTCAGCAAACTCATCAGTGTTATTTTTCTGCTGTAGAAACTGCCTTTCATTTCCACTTACCTTTATGTCCGAGGTCAGAGCCCCTTTGGAAACTCCAAAACTGGTGACCAAAACGCCAACCAACCTAAATAAACCATTTCAAGAGCCTGAAATTTGAGTTGAAAACATCTGGCTGACACAGTCCCTTCTCCCCAGGGTGCTCTAACCTTGTCATTTGTTATTCATATACATGGTGAACAAGGTTCGGTGTCGGAATGTCTACTTCTAGCTTCTGTCTTGTGTACATGGGATTTGTACTGAAGTATTCACCCCCATGATCGTGTACGATATGAAAAATGAATTCAAAGTTGCTATAACTCAGCTTCTTTTTCTATCATCTATGATGATAGTGCTTGCTTCAATTATCTTAGAACTTATGGCAAGGATAAAAAGATTTTTTTTTTAAAAGAGGAAACATGTGGAGAGAACTTAAAACACAACACTAACGCATTAAGCAAATGTGTATGCATGGCATGCAACACTGTATCTGATGAGCTTGGCGACTGTGACCATGTTTTTACCACCAGAACACTCACTGTCATGGGTACCGTAATCCAAATATTTTAGTTCCCAGTGAAAGAGTCAGGAATAAATAAGACAAACACTGCATGTTAATTCCGGCATGGAGCCTGAGCATAACAGAGAGTTGAATGAGGAAATCTGGTTTGGTGTCAAGCCCAATAAAATGAAGAGATGTTTGTTGATGGGCTATGTTCCCTGCTGACAGAGTAGTTTGAATTTGGACAAAATAATACTCAGCTTCAATTTGTCTTTGGATTTGTTATTGGTCCTGGATTCTCTTTAATTTGAACCTTGTAGGGGTCATCTGTCCCTCTGTCATCTCTAATACTCCCTACCTCAGTGAATCATACTTCATGCTGCCAGGATGACCACCCAGAAATCCTGTTTATGTAGGACTTGGCTTCTGCAGAGGTCATCTTAAGTCCTGAACAGCTGAGTTGGGACTTCCACAATGGTCTCCTGTTTGCCGCTGGGCACGAGGGGAAACATGGTCATCCATAAGGCCTAATAGCCATCTGGAAGTTCATCTGTTGGGAATTCTCTTCTCACTGCATTGGCCTGTCTGTAGTGGCCACGCACCTTCTAGGGTATGGTCTTGGTGGGAAAGACTGTGTATGTCAGGAAAGCCAATGTGCATATCAGTCTGGAAGTTGAGATGAAAGGCTCTGGAAATGAACAATTCACCCACGTACACCTTGTTGTGCGCTCCTTCTGTTCCTTCTATCTGATCTTATGTTCTTACTACTTTTACACCAAAATATTAGAAGTCAATAATGATGATACTTTAAGATTTAGGGAGGATCATGTTAGATTTTGAAATGGGTGGAAAAGATTACTGAATATCCTTTCAGTGAAAATGCAGGAGGCTTTGGAGATCAAGTTATCCTACAGGGTATGTGCCTTTATCTTCAATTATGTTCTTTACGTCTCCATAGAGAGAACAGCTTACTTGTAGCAATCAATAGAAATGGAAATAGTTCCATTCTGTGAAAGTATACATTGTGTCCCTTGGGAACCATAGCTGGCGATCATCACCCTGTGGGTACTGAGCGGTTTTACCAGTTTTGCAGGCATCTGTAAGTTCACTTCAACATTTCTACTGTAGGTGTGAAGTCTTTTGCGTTCCTGGAACCTGTCATCCCACCTCATTGGTTCACTCACTAATTAATGAGTTACCGAAAACCTTTGACACATTCATTTTATATTTGTATGGGAATCATGATTTTATCTTATTTTAAGATTCACCTATCAAAAGATAGATATGTGTGTGTGTGTGCATACATACATGTATAACTCAAGCTATAAGTTTTCTATATCAGATATTAATTTACTATAACAATTTTTTAAATATTTTATTTATTTATTTGATAGAGACGGAGAAATCACAAGTAGGCAGAGAGGCAGGCAGAGAGAGAGGGGGAAGCAGGCTCCGCCGAGCAGAGAGCCCGATGCGGGGCTCAATCCCAGGACCCCTAGATCATGACCTTAGCAGAAGGCAGAGGCTTAACCCACTGAGTGACCCAGGCACACCTACTATAACAATTATTTGAAAAGTTCAAGATGAGGTTCAAAATAAGTATCAGGGAGCTAAAGATAAGGGAAGAATAACATAATACTATCAGTCATGATTATCAGAAGGCCACCTTCAGGGACAGAGATAATGAAGCTTCTAGAAGTGACCTGTGGAAGATTCAGGGCCCCAAGGGGAATAGTGGAGTAGAAGGAGGAACCGGTAAATTGGCAAGTTGCCAAAAGTAAACTCAACTTCATGATGTCACTTTTAGGAGATACCATGTATTTAAGTCTGATACTCATTTTAAATTTAACTAAACTAAAATTTTAAATTTGGTATTTGGCTGTATTTCTCCTTTATCATTTCCAGGGTAGCAGATGGTATTTTCCCTAAATGACTGCAATAATATCTACCCACGTGCCGTGCTTACACCGTGTTGTTGACACTCATCCCGTTGGGCAGTGAAGGGATAGTTAAGTCCCCTCCTCCCTCTTTGAATCTGAGCTAGGTAAGCTAAGACCAGAGCCAGTTTACATTACAGCTGATATGACTTCCAAGGCTATCCTCTAAAAGACCTTGTCTTGGGACTATTACTCTTGGAATCCCACTCCCATGTTGTGAGGAAGCCCAGGCAGTTTGGGATTAGGGCCTCATGGAAGGCACATGAGGAGAGGAATCAGCCACAGGCCCAGGTGAGCTCTGTGCTGTCAGCAAGCATCACCTTCCCAGTCGGGGATGAACCTTTTGGGAAGTGGCTCCTCAGGTTCTGTGCTGAGTTGTTCCTGCTGATGCCTCAGAGAGCAGAGAAGAGTCTGTTCTACCAAGTCACGCTCAAACTACAAATTTGTGAGTGAAGTCACTGATGGTTGTTTGAAGTCACTACATTTTTTTAGGACTTTTGTTTGTAGCAAGAGACAACCAACATGTCTTGCTATATCAGGTCTTGGAAATTTGCATTTTGAGTATTTCTAATGAATTCATATTCCTCTGGTAAAGAAGTGGAAAGGACCATAATATATTAAATTAAACTTGTTCATACGGAATGAGAAACAGAGACAAATGGGAAACCCATGTAGCCCGTGTTCTTTCTGTGTTCGGTTGGAGCTCAGTAATTTTTTTTTTTTTTACTTTAATCGTAGGACTGTTTCAAGAACAAGTTCAGGATTGTTTGCAATCACCACTATTATTCATGAATAAATATTTAGATGGAAAGTTCTTGTGTGTGTTTTTGTGTGGGGGCGTATTCTCTGAGGGGCTTATGCTACTCACTACTACGTGTATTTTGGCTCATTCAATTCTTACTGGCGCAGAAGACAGATACTATCATTGTCTTGGGACCCTCAAGTTCACATTCAGCAGATTTCTTGATCTCTGCCAGTGTTAGTTCCAGTCTAATTATCTTTCTCTTCCTAAACTCAGGATGTCTCTGCCAAACTCTGATAGCTCCTAATTTTTTTCAGCCCCATTCATAGGTTCACTTGCCTGCCCAGAAAAGAGGTACTTTTTTATTGTGGTAAATTGTACAACACGAAATTTGCCACTTTAACCATATTTAAGTATACAGTTCAGGGACATTAACATTGTTGTGCAATCATCACCATCATCCATCTCCAGAACTTTTTCGTCATCTAAATAGAAACTCTGTACTCACTAAACAGAAGCTCCCCTTTCCCTCCTTCCCTCAGCCTGTACTAACTACATTCTACTTTCTCTTTCTATGAATTTGACCATTCTGAGTACCTCATGTAAGTAGAATCATTCGACATTTGACCTTTGGTGTCTGGTTTATTTTTCTTAGTAATGTTTGCTTGTTCGTTTGTTTGTTTGTTTTAGAGGGGGAGGGGGATAGGAGCAGAGGGAGGAGGATAGAGGCCAAGGAAAAGGGAGAGAGAGAACCTTAAGCAGGCTCCACACCCAGTGTAGAGCCCACTATGGGGCTGGAGCTTACAACCCTGAGATCATGACCTGAGCCAAAATCAAGAGTCAGATGCTTAACCGGCTGAGCCAACCGGGCACTTCTCTTAGCATAATGTTTCTAAATTCACCCATATTGTAGTGTATATCAGAATTTCATTCCTGTTCTGTGGTTGAGTAATAGTCTATCATACCCATATATCCCATTTTGTTCATTCGTTCATTCACTGATGGACATTTGAGTCGTTTCCACTTTTTGGCTATTGCACATAACACTGTTACAAATATTGGTATACAAATATGTGTTTGAATCCCTGCTTTCAATTCTTTTGGGTATATACTCAGAGGTAGAATTGTTGGATCATACGACAATGCTATGTTTAAATTTTTGAGGAACTTCCATACTGGAAAAGTCATAACTTAAAAGAGGACCATTCTCCTAGTAAATATATTATTTGGTGATATAAAAAATTATGTGATTTTTCATTTTTCCTAATGGCTACAGTTCATTCATGTTATGTTAATGCCTCCATTAAGCATATGACTCTAGGCCAATTCACCACTACCTGTGTTAAGGTAGACTATTTCCTCACTGGTTTCCTCTTCTAATTAACTTTATTTCTGATCATGCTTTGACATGAATCCTCCATTCCAAGGAAAAGAAGACAAAACAGAAAACAGGCCAACAAAACACATTTGAACATCTGATGAAGTTCTCTACATGCAGGGATTTGTTTGGTGCTTTCATCTTTGTGTGTGTGTGTGTAAAGAGAGACAGAGGTAAAAATTTATTTTAAGGAATTGGTTCATGGAATTGTGGAAGTTGGCAAGTCCCAGATCTGCAGGGGAGGCCAGCAGGCTGGAGACCTAACAAAGAGCTGATAATGTAGTTCAAGTCCAAAGACAGTCTGTAGCTAGACTACCCTCTTCCTTGGGAGAGGTCAGTCTTTTTCTTAAGGCCTTCAACTGTTTGGATGAGGCTCACCATATTATGGTGAATAATTTACTCAAAAGTCTATTGATTCAAATGTTAATCTCATCTATAAAATAGTTACGCAGCAATATATAAAGCATGTTTGGTCCACTATCTGAAGACTGCAGCCTACCCAAGTTGACACAAACTGAGCCATCATAATAATAATATACTTCCTTTAAAAGTAACTTCATTGGTTCATCATTTCTTAGCCTCTGACTTATCTTAGCCATTCATCAGGTTTCATATTACTCATAAGTTATTAGTATGTGTTTCCAAGTATTTTTGAGGACAAATTTTGTCTTTATAATTGACCTACATTTTCCTTAAAGCTTGGATAAAGATTTATATTTTTTAAAAATCCTACTAATACCACCTATTAAGACACTAAGATGAAATTCACTCTTTAGCAAATACTGATATGGAGCCTCTGAAGCCTCAAGTTATTGCTGACTTCCTTCCTGGAATCACCAGCATCCCTCCCATAGCACCCATCAGGTTTTCTTGAAATCCATGTGGCTTATAGTTATTACCTCTATTTTATCCCAAGTCCAAAATGGTCCAGTGGGTCTCCCTTCCTTCCTTTCTTTCTTTCGTAGACTTTTTTCCTCCATGATTTCCCCTCAAAAAACTCTTGTCCTAACCTCATTTCCACCTCTAAGATTTTGCTTTAGTTCCTGTCATACATCTTGGAATGCCTTTTTTTTGCCTATCCCAATCCCACCCATTGTTTAGAGAATAGTTCACATTCCTTTTCCTCCACAAAGTCTTTCTTTCCCAAGTATCCAAGTCTATATTACTCTCTACTCACTCAATGGTCCATTTTATCTGTAACTTAACTGTTGGTAACAAAGCATACTACACAGTTGTTTCTTGTTGTAGTTTAGTAATTTCATCTGACGTTGACTTCCCAAAGAAGAGTTCAAGCATGGAGAAATTTATTCTTTTATCTGCCTTACCCTTCTCTATACAGAGAGATAATTAGTAACTATTTCTCCCCTCCCTCAAAAAGAATTAAACAAAACATACCACAATCCTGCTCTGTATAAGATCATTCCTGTATATTTCTAAACTTTATGTTGGGTTTGTAGTAAGTGTATGTGTATTGGGCAAGTGTTTTTGACATTATGTTTATGTATGACTTTGGGAACAACATTTTTCATTCTGAAGCACTGGCATTTTAATGGTAATGTCAAAACCTTATCTTTTGAGCATTTTTTTTCCTACTGAATTTAGAGCAATTTCACTTGAACACAGTGTTTACCAAGATGAATCGTCTCATTCCTCTTGGATAATCTCCAACCAGAGTTATCTATAAATGATACCTTAGGGATTCTCTTTTCAGACTCAATCTGGCTTTTGTTTTACAATTGCAAATAAATAAAATCATAAATTAAAGAACATGGAAAACCTATGATCTAAACTGCTTTTTCAGCAAACATATGTACAGCTGTTTAAATCTGTGCAGACATTTAGGTTTTGTTCACCGTCCCACTATTAATATTTTGTATGACCTCCTTTTTGCCATTTCTCCTTCTCAGGTTGGTCTCATATTTCAGGAGGTACATTGCAGTGCTTATCCTTTGGTTTGGGCTTAGGACAGTGATAGAGCACTGAAACACTGCTTTCATGTCACAGTATGTCAAACAGTGTAGAAATGTCAAGTATTTTTAGTCTCTGCATCATTGTTTGGACAGGATTCTAGACTCCCAGTGTGCCCTTCATCCCCAGGGCACAAAATCACAGTGAGTCATTTCACTAGGGAATGAAAGAGCTTTCCATCCAAATGATGTTTTAGTTTTCAGACTGTATGTTAAATTCCCAGAAACATTTACAATCTAACAACTGTTTTTTGTGGGTTTTTTTTTTAAAGACTTTATTTATTTAGAGAGCTTGTGCAGGGGGAGGCGGGGAGGGAGATCAAGAGGGAAAGAATCTCTAGTAGACTTCGTGTTGAGCGCAGGGCCCCATCTAACCACCCTGAGATCATGGCCTGAGCCGAAACCCGGAGTCAGACACTTACCTGACTAAGCCACCCAGGCGCCCCACAACTGGTTTTTCAAACTTTATATATCATCATTTCCACTCTTAACTATTTAAATATATAGTAAAATGTTACTACTAACTGTTCAAGAGGTAAGAAGACGGGTTTTAAAAGCTACTGAAACCCCTATGTATTTCAGGGGAAAATCTCTTACTGAGTGAGGTGAAAGCAAGTGGGACATTCCCACCTCGCCCCACTAGAGGTCTCAGTTTATATTACCTTTTTTCCAGGCAAGTTAAGATATTGCTATTGTGGATTCCCTGATAACAAAATATTGCTAAAAAGTGTCATAGCCATGAAAGTAACAGTACCTATGAGATTTCACCATAAATAAAAAAAGTCCTAGTACCTTTACCCAAATTTTTAAACTTTTGTTCTACATTTCCTTTTATGGTAATAACATTCATCATTTCAAAAAATCTTTTTGGAAAGTCACAATACCCTGTGTATCTGAATAGATACGGCAATGTGTTTCTTTACATGAAAAAAAGATCGCAATAAAAGAGAAATGCAGTTTGTGTGACTTCTAGTGAACTTAGGAAAAAAAAACTACACCCAAAGACTTGTCCTTTCTTATTATTATGATTTGATATTTCTAGAAGCCCTGACTTTCCATGGAAATGACTGATCAAAAATGTATGTCATTTATTTTGTAATTTATTCTGAAATGTAAACCCAGGAAAGGGGGAACATGGAATTTGGATTTCAAGCACTGAGACAGTAAAGGAGTAGTCCAAGACCTTGGTCATCTATCTTAGATGATTGCCCTCATCATCTGGTCTCAATTATAATGAAAATAAAATTTCTCAAAAGGATACTTATAAAGTTGGGAATCGATTAAATTTCATCATCAAAAAAATATTTCTACTCTTAACTCAATACTTGGAAAAATAGGTTGATCTTGTGGAGTAGAATTTACCACCCGATGACTTGTTCTATTGTAGCACCCTCCAGGGCATGGATAGCTCTAGCTTGTCCATGCTTTTGTTGGAGCGGATAAACTTGTCAGTTTCTAGAAGCTTCTGCAGGCTAATTTAATTTGGGTCAGTTCCTCTTACTGAGGAACCTTCTAAAGCACCTGAGCTGCTAAGTCCATATGTTGCTGTGGGATTGAGTGTCATGTGCACCAGAAATTAATCTCTATAATAATAGTAACATTACTCAGGTGTGTCAAAAGCTCCACCTGGAATGTCCCTTAGTTTAGAACAATCCTTTAGGTCGATCTTTACTTACAAAAGAGGAACCTGAAACTCAAAAGAGATGAAGCAATTTGCAAGCTACCCAAGAAATGTGCAAGCACGGATCTGTCAGCTTCAGGAGCTGCGAGAAGGCAGTTTGCCTTGCAATCACTTCATCCCTAGTAATTGCTGAAGTTCGAGCCCACGGTTGCTCTTTGCCAGATGTCCATGTTTGTCATGGGTACAACTTTTATTGAGTTTCTACTCCGTGTGAACTACAATTCTAGGAACTCAACAGGAGGGAGAGCTATAAAAAACAAATGTGGTTCTATTATTAAGAAACATAAAATCCACTCAGAGAGAGAGAGCAAAAGAGCATAAAATCCGGATGAGCACTTTTATGGGAAATGCATGCTTGCCGGAGAGATTAGCACATGAAAAATGATACAGTTAAAAGTGAAAACCTTCAAGTGATTCTGGGCTAACCAAAAAAAAAAAAAAAAAAAAAAAGTCATTTAAACCAAATCTGGTATATCTTTTTTAAGCAAACAATTAAAATGACACTATAATGAGAGGGAAATGAAAAAAATAATATAACATTTTAAAAGAAAATGCCTGCATGATGTTAGCCTCTATGTGCAGCTTTGTGGGTTGAATTCTATTGCCAGGATAGAATTAATTACAATGGACAAACCAAAGCCCACATTCAACAACAGTCTGGCCCTTTTAAGGTTGTCCTTTGGGAAGGCAGTACATACACCTTTCCTGGTCATGCTGCCATGGCTTCGGTATTTCTGGAATGGATCCATTGAATTTGCCTTTGGAGGCTGCAGTTCATTCTTTGAATATCCCCTGTGGTGGCAAACTATCTTTGAAGGAGGATTTTATTTTGGATCCAACTAAGGGTCTTTGCAGCCAAGTATGATGACTAAGGTGGGTATCTAAGCGGGATGATGCCATTTTTGGTCAAAAATGGAACACGGCCGTGAGGCAATGATACAGGTTGCTTGTCTGACTGGCCGCTCTTGGTTTCATGACTTACAGTCCAAAATGATGACTCTGGGATGGGGGGGGGTGGGGGGGTAGGGGGTCATTCATTTAGATATGTGAGTTTTGGCATATTTACCTTCAATTGTCACATTACTTGCTTCTGCAGTTTCTGTTTATTTATTTAAAAATTATAATATCCAAATATTCAATACTTTCTCTGGGTAACTTTTCAGCAAATTAAGTTAGCCTACCTAGGGGAGTGCGTTGGGATGAAGCCAGCAAGACAGAAAGCATCTTTCTGGGTCTCTTACGCATAGTTTTTATTCTTTCCCCTGTTTCTTCAATCCAGCTGGTGACATCATCTATGCATTCCGCTTGTCATTATGAGAAGCTGGGAAAGGATGGATCACATGAATCAGTCCCTTTGGCGACTGTTATGCCTCTCCTAATATCTGGAACATGTCTGAAATGGACTGAAAGTTTGCGTCCCCGTAAAATTCGTAAGTTGAAATTCCAGTGTGGTATTAAGAGGTGGAGGCCTTTGGGAGGTGATTAGGTTACAACAGGGGAATCCTCAGCAATGGGATTAGTGCCTGTATGAAAGGGATCCTAGACAGGACTCCTGTTTTTTTTTCTGCCACGTAAGGATACAAGAAGAAGTTGGCAGTCTGTAACCCGGAAGAGAGCTCTCACCAGAACCTGACCATGCTGACACCCTGACCTGAGACTTCCAGACTCCAGAACCATGGAAAATAAATTCCTTTTGGTTATAAGCCACTTAGTCTACATACTTTATTATCGGCCCAAGCTAAGACATCATCCCCTGCTTATTTTTCGATTCCATTCAATGTGCGTGAAATGTCATTTTTATATCTGCGCTCCTTTTGTGAAATTATACTTGACCTGTAGTGATTTCTACTCTTTGACCTGTAGTGATTTCTCCTTTCCATATCTCTGAGCTCACGTTAAGCATACAAATCATCAGACTCACTTCCTTGTATTGTTATTAACTTTTCACTTGTATACATTTTATTTATCCAGCTATATTGTAAGACTAAAGACAAGGTTGTCTTTCTCTGTCTCTTCCATCCTCTTATCTTTCTCCTTCACTTTCTTTTTCTCTTGGGCTCCTCAGTTCCTAGGAAAGTACTTTGTACAAAACAGGGGCTCAGTGATACATACTGATTCTTACTGATATTTGTTGTGTCTGTGGAATGATGATCTAATGGCCTGCCCTACAGATTTACCCTCTTTATTATAATTTTCTTAAGAAAATATTGAGTTGATTTTTTTCGTGTGTGTGTGTGTGTCTTGAGCATATACCTCTTGAAAGACATGTAATTATATTTTAGGGAAAGGCAAACTTTCTTAACAAGTGACTTTTTTCTTTAACATAGATCGTTAAATGTAATGATTCTTCTTGCTCCATTAAACCTTTGGAATTGACAATTTGATTTTTCAGCACTCTCTGCCAAAGTATTACTTAAAAGTAAGCATTTGTTTTTTACAGTGTAAGTTTCCTATCTCCCTTAGGTTGTAAATCAAATAAGTTTGATATCCAGCAGTTTGCACACAAGCAACTTGATTGTGATTCATGCTCTGTAATTAACAATACTTCATATTTTAGGTTGTATCTTTTTGGTGGTTATTGGTAATTTAAGTTGGTTATGTTAGGAAGAACTAGTGGTATGGTACTTTCCGCCCTAAAGTCCCACAGCTGTGTATGGCAAAATCCCTTAGAAAAATAAATGCTCAGTTCTCTGATTCTGGACTCCCAGCTAATGCCTTTTGGTTTTTTTGTTTTTGTAAAATTATACCTTTGCCTTGTCCCAGTCACGTTAAGAACTGAATATTCCTGTGTTTCAACTGTTCTTGAAATTTTTTGTGTAATCCAAAGTGAGGGTTTTAGACATGTTTACCATGTATGGGATCACAACTTTTCCAGGTGTTCAGCTTTGTTTACATTTTGATCTTTTAAATGTCTCACAGGCATACAGTTGTTAAAGAAAATAAAATGCATTACTATCATGACTTTTGGTAGAAAAACCAATGGCCTTTGTTTTAAGAAAAGAAAAGAGAGTCTAGATGGAAAACAAGTTTCTTTAACAATCTTGCACAGCTGTTTCTCAAAGGTGGAGCTCCAGTCTAAAGTCACGCTCAAGGTCTATGCAAGAAAATTCTATTATCATTGCTACCTACTTGTAGGATATTAACAAGGCACGCTATTGGAATGTCAGTATTGGTGTAAGAGTATTTTAATTAGAAAAACACAGGGTTTCACTGTTGTCCAACTTCTAAAAGAAATTGTACTAATATTTTAGGGAACATTCCAGAATATCTTGTACTTTGAGGACTAGTTATCATCTATCTGTATCTGCCAGAGGGGAGGAGACTGCCTATAGACTTGAAGATCTACCATTTGAGAATCTGTGACCTTTTTATTCAAAATTTGTTAATCAAGCCAAGATGGTGTTTGCTCCCCCTCTTCTTCCCTTTCCTCTCCAGTATCCTTTGGAGTGAGTCGCATTTTTCTCATTACCTCTGGCATGCTCTGAGAAGAGAGGGGATGAAAGCCAAGCCTGTTGCTTCGACTCTAGTTAACAACTTTGGTGAAAATTTTGAAGGTGAAAAGTTCTGGAACATTCAGAACTGAGTAAACCAACTTGAAATAAGTGAAAAACCAGGACAATATTATAATGTCCCTTGTTTCAGGAGGCTGCTTGGCTCTGGTGGTATTTATTTGATGCCCTTCCCTGCTTTTATGCACGATGCAGCATGAACTGGTAAAGGCTTAGTCCACTTTAAAGAAGAAAAAAGGAAAGAAACTGCACACCACTAATCTAATACATCTGGTGAAGAGCTTCAGATAGAAATCACAGATCTTTGATCCTTGCCCATTTCTTAACTCTTTCAGCCGGGTTCCCTCATCTGCGACTTCAAAGTCACCAAATGTGTCCTTTGTCTGTGCCCAACATTGTATTCCTGCTTCCCCAGTGATGGCCTCACCTCCCTCAGCTTCAGGGACTGAGAGTCCCTCTGAGTCTCTTCATAGTCCCCCCACTCAGCTTGCATTTTATATTTATTTATGAATAAAAGGGACTTTCCATTTTCATTCTCATCACTTGCTTTTCTTCCTCTTGATGCAAAACCTGTAACACATAATAGTGATTTATTTTTTACAAATTCTGATAATATGTAAATCAGACCTCAGTGGAAAAGTGATAAATTCACAACCAATTAGAACAGAGAACTCCCTGAATCACTCTACATTTTGCAGTGCTACAAGTAAAAAGAATGTCTTTCTCCCCCTCTTCCTTCCTTTCTTTCCTTTCTTTCTCTCTGCTACCACGTGATTGCCTCTTACCCTTCACACCAACCTGTTTTAGAGAATGTTTCTGTGCTTTTAGGTGTATGTACTTTAAATACATTTATTCTTCCCTCAAAACACATGGGAGAGTAGAAAAGCAGACTAATATATGTTGTATCTTCAATTACTTCAAGACTAACTTGATTTGTAAATTGGACAAAAGAAGTCTAACTTCTCTTTGGTTTTTTTGTTTTTTTTTCTTTTTATTTTACGTTTCGTCTTAGAAAAAAATTAATTACCCGAAAGTAGAGAACAAAAGATAATGAGACTCTCTCCATCACTCAGCATTAACAATTATCGCTTCATTGATCTTGTTTCATCTATCCCCACCTTTTCTGGTTTTGGTTGAAATTTTTAAAGAAAATTCCAGACATATCATTTTACTTCAGGATCTAGCTTTAGTTTTTGAAACAAGAGACAATTTGGAAATATCTCCTCGGTTATGAGACGATAGGACCTTTCCACTGGTGTGTTGTTCAAGGCAATAAACACCACTGAATTAAAAGACCATTATTCCATCTTAACATGTTACTGTCAGTGCTTCTTGGATATCCTTTTTGTCTATGGCTGAAAGACAAAAAAAAAAAAAAAAAAAAATTCCTGCCCCTCTGACAGTTCCATAAGGAAAATGAGCACAACTGAAAAGGACAATTTAAGCAATGTGAAAGTTACTTTCACAAATTTTTGTAAATAAAGAAGAATATCATTGTCACATCTTGGCTTCATTCTTTATGCATATGTCTATATGGAAAATTGCAGTTTATTCTTCTGCTCTTGGCTTCTGATGAATCCTTCTGTTTCATAGATAATCTAGGATAATTGAGAATGTCAGTGTGGAACTTGAGCCCAGCTTTTCCCTTAACGTTAACACTTGGCTACTTTTGCACCCTGCACAGCTTGGGAACTAAAGCACTTCTTCCTAACACAATGAAAAGCACACACATAGATACACGAGCCATGTGGATTTTCTGCCTGGTGGGAATATATGAGTTTGATTCACCTGGATCTCCTCCAGTTGCTAGGTACAAGTTTTTTTTTTTTTTCTTAGAGTCAGTAACTCTAAATTCTTGGGGATTTACTGCTCATTCATCCTCTTCACTGACAGATAAGGACAGAGAGGTGGAAAACCCAAACACACTTGAATTTGAAATCAATTTTTATTTTATTTTATTTTCCTTCAGGGATTTTATTTATCCATTCGACAGACAGGGATCACAAGTAGGCAGAGAGGCAGGCAGAGAGAGAGGAGGGAAGCAGGCTCCCCGCTAAGCAGAGAGCCCAATGTGGGGCTCGATCGCAGGACCCTGAGATCATGACCTGAGCTGAAGGCAGAGGCTTTAACCCACTGAGCCACCCAGGTGCCCCTGAAATAATTTTAAAATAATTTTTAGTGATATATAGTATATATCTCTTTGGAAAGTAACATATATACTGAAATTATAATATGAAATCACTTAGTAACAAACTGACCAATTTCTCTCTCTTGATTTTTGCTTCCCTACTGAGAATGACCATCATCATCTACATATCAACAAAACTGACTTTCCTTAATGTTATGGTATTGAAAAAAAGCTTCAGCTTTTAAAGTGTTCTTACTGGGGGCAAACAAAACAAAAACACGTAAGTTTGTCTCTAAATTACTGGCTAGAATGAATTCACACAATGAAAACCATTCCACTTAAGGTTTTCCTATCTTTTAAAAATAACTTTTTTTCTGATTCTAAAAAAGATACAGTTGTGTTTTTGGTAGAAAATTTGGAAAATGCATAAAAGTACAAAGAAGAAAATAAAAATAGCCAGTTATGTTATTTTTGTGTATATGCATTTTTAAATGTGAGTGTGTGTGTGTTCAACCTGGTAACAATTTTTTTTAAGGTTTATTTGTTTATTTTGGTGGGGGAGGGGCAGAGGAAGAGGGATGTTGAGATTCCTCAAGCAGACTCCATACTGAGCATGGAGCTCCATACAGGGCTTTATTCCAGGACCTTGAGATCATGACCTAAACTAAAATCAAGAGTCAGATGCTTAAATGAGTAAACCACCCAGGAGCCCCTAATATGGTTTAATACTGAAGCGTGGAGAGGCTCTTAATGTTGGCTAACTGGATGGGAAACCTTACTCAGCTGCCTGCTAACTGTTCTATCTCAGTCAGGTAATTAAATATCTCTTTGCTTGTTTCCTTTTCTATAAGATACAAATAGTAATAATATCTACACCAGAGGTTTTTTTTGGGGGGGGTGTTTATTAATGGAATTAATTTAAGTAAAACACACAGTTAGCTTCCAGGGACGATGGTCATCATTATTACTGTCTGTGATTCACGTTTTGTTATGCCATAGTCTTCAGCATCTTGTTCCTTTGATGCCTGTACTCAGATTTATGTAACATTCGTATATAAATCTTTGTGAACTTTTTTGATTAATTAGCACAGATTCTTAGGAGTGAAAATTTCTATGTCCAGTAGCTTGACTATGTCGAAGCGTCATTCATTGAATAAAAATATCACACAGGCAAAATTCTAGGAACTGGGAATGTAAGAGTGAGCAAAAGAGGCCCAGAGCTAGAAGAGTAGAGAATTTTTGTGAAAAGTGACAAGAAGGGAAAGTGCAGAGTGCTTTTAGAGTATCACCTAGCCTAGGGTTCTAGGAGGGTTTCCCTGGAAAAGTCATACTGAGTTTGAGATCTGAAACATGATTAGCTGTTAAATGGGTGGCCGTTTGGAATCATGGGGAGAAGCCAATGGCCCATGGGAAAGCTCAGATGCAAGGTTGTCTTTTGTGTTTAATGAAAATACACTTACATTTTTTTCAAGGATTCTTCTGAAACGCAGTTTAAAGTTTTTAAGCCAGTCGCGTCAGCCTCTGTGTGTGTGTGTGTGTGTGTGTGTGTCCTGGCTGTGTGATGTCTTTCATAGTTTCTATGTTGAGATATCAGATAAATATTTTTCTTTATTTGCTAGTACTTCTTAGATTTCATTTAAATGTTTTAGCTTTTTGTATATCTGGAATTTAAGTTGATGAATGGTCTGAAAGAAGGGTCTACATTTTTTTTTTTCCAAGTGAATTTCCATTTTTCCCCCCTTCACCTGTTTCGCCCATCCTTCCACACACCTCCCCTCTGGTAACCATCTGTTTGTTCTCTCTTTTAAGTGTGGGTTGTTTTTTTTTTTTTTTTTTGGTCTCTTTCTCTCTCTCTCTCCTTTTTTTTTTTTTTTGTTCATTTGTTTTCTACTTTTTTAAAGGCTATGTTCAGAATGATTCTTTTTTGCTCACAGATTTATGTTGCTGACTTCATAATGTTTTATGGTTATGGTTACTAAGGTGTATTTCTGAGCTATCTTTCTCATCCATGGATATGCTTGTCAATAATTCTACAAGTATCATTATTTTCTAAGTATAGTTTTAATGTAGCAATAATTTTTTAAAAGATTTTATTTATTGGGGTGCATGGGTGGCTCAGTCATTAAGCATCCGCCTTCAGATCAGGTCATGATCCCAGGGTCCTGGGATCAAGCCTGGCATGGGGCTCCCTCCTGGACGGAAGCCTGCTTCTCCCTCTTCCACTCCCCCTGCTTGAGTTCCTGCTCTTGCTCTCTTTCACTCAAATAAATAAATAAAAATTTTTTTAAAGATAAAAGAAAGATTTTAAAAGATAAAGTCTTTAAAAAAAAAGATTTTACTCATTTATTTGAGAGAGAGTGAGAGACATCACAAGATGGGGGAAGGTGTAGAGGGAGAAGCAGACTCCCAGCTGAGTGGGGAGCCCAATGTGGGGCTTGATTTCAGGACCCTGGGATCATTACCTGAGCCAAAGGCAGATATTTAACCTTCGGAGGCATCCAGAAGCCCTGCAGTAATAGACATATATTTTTTGAAGTACAGTTGATACCTAATGTTACTTTAGTTTCAGATATACAGTATAATGAGTCTACAACTCTGTGAATTATGCTGTGCTCACAGGTGTAGCTCACACCTGTCACTATACAACCCTATTACAATAGATGGTGCATTTTCAAGTCACGTGTAACAAATACCTTATATTACACTTCGTTTTTCAGTTGTGTTTCTCTTTATCTTCACTAAATGTATTTCTTCAGATGAACTTTAGAATCATGTAGTTGATTTCCAAAAAAATAATTGATGCCAATGATTGGAATATTATTAAATCTACTCATTATTTGGGGAAAAATGAAAGGTTTATGATTTAGAATAAAAGAAATCTGTGTCTCTTGCTGTATTCAAGTATTCTTCTATGTCTTTCTAAAGTTTTATAGATTTTTTTCTTACATAGAAAAAAATGTGTGCTTTTACCTAGAGAGAGGTTTTAAAGACAAACAGAATAGTTCTTACCTGTTGATTATCCTTTATACTTTTAATAATTTTTAATTGTTAAAATCTGTATAGATATTTTATTATTTGGGACACTTTGTTTTATAGATTCTGTCTTTAATCTACAAGAAATATTATTCTTTATTTTGCTTAGTGTTTTTCTCCATCTGAAATATCATTTTGGCTGATATATTATTCTATTCTTATTTTTTTCCTGTTTGCCTGATAAATCTTTGGACATTTTTGAAGAAATGCTATTTTGACTTAGATAGTTCCCTTTAAGTTATTATGTCATTGGATTTTATTTTTAAACACATTCTGAAGATGTCTGTCTTTTAATGGGACAGTTTAAACAATGTATTGTCATGATAATGTTGTTGGTATTCTGACACCTTATTTTTTGCTTTCCATTCTTTTCTTAATGGGTTGTGTTTTACATACATCCTCTTCCCCCATTTGGTCAATATGACATATGGTCTTAAATTTGAATTATTATTATTAACATATTCTACATTATATACCATCTGTTTTAAGTATTATTTTTATATTTCCAGTTAATTTTGAAACCATATTTTTAACAGTTATTTATATTTAGCTATATATTTAAAACTAGTTTCAATACTTACTAAAAATCTTGTATTTTTAATTTCTGTTTGTCTTTATAGTATACATTGATGTTGCACAGAATATCCACCCACCCACCCCAAACAAAAAGCATAGAAAAAGAAACAAAAACTTGGACTCATCCATGATGGATTTTTTGTTTTTTGGGTTTTTTTTTGCTTTCACATTTATATCCATCTGCAAATATCAAAGTCTTGAAGTGCAGAATTTGACCTCTTTTTAATCCCCTCTCTTTTTTCCACTGACTTCCTCTCTTTCCCTTTGCTCATTGTTCTAGCCACTGTTCCCTCCAAGAAGTTGAGCTCACTCTCACCTGTGGTGGCCACCTCTCTTTTGTGTAATTTCATCCCTCAGAGAATTGTCCTCTCACAACCCTCTGGTTTCCTCTCACATATCTCTTTATCAAGAAAGTTTTCCTGGATTGATCAGCATAAAATTATACTCCACCTCCTTCCCGTACTGGCAAGTAAATGTTTCATACCTTCTCTTAAGAACATAAAATGGTAGTAATCTTAAGAAAAAGAAATGACCACAACTAACAAAATGTGCTAAACTGGAAACAAATAATTGTACAGTAATTATAGAAACTTACCCTTAAATAAAGGCAGTGTGATTAATAGGAGGCAGCTGTAAGGAAAGGTTCAAGCTTCTGAGTTATGGAGCCAAGAGCAAACTAAACAAAGATCCTTTAGGTCCCGTCTCAGACCGAGGAGGGGGACAAACCATAAGAGACTCTTAGTCTCAGGAAACAAACTGAGGGTTGCTGGAGGTGGTTGGGGAGAGATGGGGAGGCTGGGTGATGGACATTGGGGAGGTATGTGCTATGGTGAGTGCTGTGAATTATATAAGGCTGATGATTCACAGACCTATACCCCTGACGCAAATAATACATTATATGTTAAAAAAAAATCATATTAGGCCTTTGCAGTCTTTAGGACTGAGACCAAATGGAGATAAGTAGGGTGAGTGGGCATTGGGTTCTCTATTCCTCTGTGACTCGCCATGTTTATGATTTAGCATATTGTTCTGTTGCTCTTAAGAGAAGGCACAGAACATTTATTAGCTGGGAAGTTTTATTGATGAACCAAAGCATATTCCATGTTTTCCTTTTTCCATTTCTGCCAGTGTCGTATGAGCTGATTCATGTCACAGACGTATGTGTAAGGCAGAACAGTCCACACTTCCATAATGAGGAAGCTTTGGTCTATTTCCTTGATGGGTCTGGCATCACCAATCCTTCCATGAATAATTTTTGTTTTTCTTTCTTTTGGAAAACCAATGAAATTAACAGTTGTCTATTGCCCCTCAGTCATATTGTGATCTGTAGTGCCCTCTTCCAGAAGACAACCTGAACAGAGAGCAAAGCTGGAAATGATCTTTTTTTGGCCCATTTTTAAGTGAACGCTGTGGTCCAAAAGTTGTGCTTTCATGGTGGTTATTGAAAGTCTAGAGAGTGTTCATTGCATGCTTTGTAAATTAGGTGTCTGGTGTAGTACTCAGCATCATGCCCACTCATCATTGGTACCGGCAACATGAGTGAGCACAGAGTTCCCTCCTTTTGAGCAGGTGCCTGATCAAGTTCACAGAACTAGATGTGTGTTTGGACTTTAACTCTCTTTGCTACCCAAATGGAGTATCTTCAACTACTTGGTTTATTGACAAAAAGAAAATCTTATCAACAGAGAGCTGAAAAAAATAATGATGCAACTTAGAATGTTGGCATTACCTTGGATGGAGAATAAAGAGGATGGTGGAAAGTCTTTTGACTGCTTTTATCTTTGTGTCCTAAATTTCATCCTCCTGCTCATCATGTCCAATCAATAGAAGCCTTTTCAAAGAGAAAGAAAGAAAGAAGAAAGAAGGAAGGAAGGAAGGAAGGAAGGAAAGAAGGGAGGGAGGGAGGGAGGAAGGAAGGAAGGAAAAGAAAAGGAAAAGGAAAAAGGAAAAGAAGAAAGAAAAAGAAAGGGAAAATACTTTCATCAGTGAATTATGTGAGATCTGCAAATGACTTCTTTGTATTATAGATGATCACTTTAGATATATTTATCTTTTTTTTCCACAAGTAACTTGTATAGTAATTGAGGGTAAGAACATTTCTTGTGTGTGTGTGTTCTCATTATTACTTACCATGGGGATTTGTACACAGTAATCAAGGCAAGTAAATAATGATAGTAGTTGGTACAAAGAACACTTTTGGCCACTAAATTGCAGTGGCCAAATTTCATGTGTTTTGTTTGTTTGTTTGTTTGTTTGTTCGTTTTTCTACTTTCTTTGACAGAGGGAGAGAGATCACAAGTAGGCAGAGAGGCAGACAGGCAGAGAGAGAGAGGTGGAAGCAGGCTCCCCGCTGAGCAGAGAGCTCAATGCAGGGCTTCATCCCAGGACCCTGAGACCATGACCTGAGCCAAAGGCAGAGGCTTAACCCACTGAGCCATCCGGTCACCCCGGCCAAATTCCATGTTTAACCGTGTTCTGAGACCAGGACTAGTTTCCAGGGTAAGAAGACTTCCTTGACTTTCACCTTTCAGTTCAGTGGCCAGTAGGTAGGAACAAACCCCACCAGAGACTAACATGGCTGTCCCCTCCCCTGCCCTGCTTTCTGACCTATGCACACAGCTCCTGATCATCTTATATTCAACTGCTCAGGGAAAGAATGCTTTGAGTAATTCTGAGGGCAAATTAAAAATGATCATCTCAACCTGAAATTAGCATGTTATATAGAACTATTTGGGAAAACGAAGGAGGGTGAAAAATGTAACATGGGAGCTGTCTGTGGTTAACCACATAATCCGAGTCTCTGAGTAAATAAGTTATTTCCTGAGAGAAATGTAGTTACTTTGGAAGCAGTCTCAACATTTAGAGTCATTGATGCACCATTTAGTATTTAAATTACAGTGATTTATGCAAGGCCACCCAGAGCACTCCAGGGTTTCTTCAAAACACCTCTTGTTCCTGAAGAGCAAGTGGACCATTTGGATGGTTGGGCTCTCCATGCGGCTCTATCCCCAAATATCATTTCTGAGGTGTCGTTTTCTACTCATGGCTTCAGTGCTGTCACAAGTTTTCCTCACATGATATAATTGAAGAGATACAAATTCAAAATGCACCCAGAATCCCATCTTTTCTCATTTGTGTTATATATCTGAGGTGGGCAAACTACCCACAGAATGAATTTGGCCCAGTTCTTGTAAAATAAAGTTTTATTTACATGCCCATTCATTGATGTATTGTCTATGGCTGTTTTCACGCGACAGCAGCATAGATAAGTAACTGTGACAGAGATGATCTGGCCCGCAAAACCAAAAATATTTATCATCTGGCTCTTCACAGAAAACATTTGCCAGCCATTGGTGTATGTTTAACAAAAATCTGTTCCTGAAGATATAATAGATTTCTTTTTTTGGTAACAATCATATACATTAAGGAAACATAAAATACATTTCATTAGAATGAAACCTTAATTTCTATAGAATTTAAGAAATATATTTAGTCTTCAAACTCAGTATTTGTGTCTCAGATTTCCTTCCCAGGAATTAATTCCCATTAAAAAAAAAATAAACACACACATCCAAAAAGTGTTCTTTTATTATTTCTAGTAACATATATTGTATAAATACTCTATTTTTATATGCCCTTTTACAAAAGCGATATAACTTAAAAGTTTTATCATTAGGAAGAAATGTATAAAAATAAATATGTTATTATAGGCATTTATTACAAACTATAGTCCTTCTTAGAAGGAACACACAAATACTTATAAAGTATGTAGAATTTATAGTAACATATTTTACTATATACATATGGGAAAAAAAAGTCATATTCTCTATCATAGTAGAAGAGCTGAACAGACATTCACCAGGATATGACTGCTGGGCCAGCTGCTGGGGATGGACCTGCTACCCCTCAGTAGCCTCCCCACTGTGAGACAAGTGATCTCCATGTCCCCAAACCCTGGGGATCCCTTTCTCCACACCCCACTCTTATACCGCCATTACATCCTTTTTGTGTGATCACTCAGTCTTTCTTGAGACAGGAACGGTTGTTATTGGTTTTGTTTTGTTTTGTTTTGTTTTTTGACATCTACATTCTTAAAGCAGGCTTACACACAGAGGAAAGGAAAGTAGGAGGTACCGAGCCCATCCTGCCTTCTGGCTTTTCCGAGCATCGGATTCCTTGCTGTTTTAACCCTCATAAACTTCCTGCATTTTTACAGACACGTGGGATTATTTCTTGGTCAAAATGAAATCATGAATAAAGACATAACAAGGGCTCAAGAAAGGAAAGAGTTCATTTGGGTCATTTGAGGTTGTTAAGCATTTCTGTCGTGGTGGACAGTCTTGAACTCTTACCTCTGGGTAGAAAAGACCGCAGGAACATTCTCTGAAATGGTAGCAGCCGTATCAGTGCTGGTTAAAGATGCTATTTGTACCCCTTTTCTCCCTCTGTTGCTAGTGAGGTAAAGTAAGCCCTGTCTGAAGCTAAACAAATCTCTTCTCTCTCCTGCTTTTCATTCCCCAACCCACAATTGAAATATACAAAGTATTCAATCAGTACCACAACACGGGATTGTATACTCCTTAAACTAAGTTGGACAATTGTTTCTATTTTCTTTTTAACTTGTCATAGATGTAACAAAAGGAATAATAATAATGCCCTGGGGCTTTATCATGCTATATCATTGCTCAGAGATTAATAACCCTCATTAACTACCCTATCAGATTTGTAACTGGCAGGATATTCTGACGATCTAACTTCTTTTCTACCTACCTCTACCCTCCCAACTCCTTGACAGGCCTTGTTGCTCACGGGCAAGGTACACTGGACCCCTCCAGCCTTCTTGATGTCAGCACCTCAACCCTTCCACACCTCGTCCCTCCCCCTACATGAACGCTGCTTAACTACATTCTGCCATCGTGCAAAAATCTATGTAATGCTTCGGTTTCTTTAAAGGATCACAGCTCTCGTAAGACAGCACCTCCCCATCATGAGACAGACACTGCAAGGTTCTCTTTTTGTAACCCTTCCCACAAGTCTTGGAACATGGGGACCAATCCCCTAGCTGCCAGTGGGGGCAGGGCAGGTTGGCGCAGGGTCTGGTGCTGGCCGGCTTCACTTCCTTCGCACACTCGGAGGCAGGCTGCCCGTTAATGTCCCGGCACTCCACCAGTCTCCGCTGCCAGCCAGGTCCGCACGACTTGGAGCATTCGCCCCACTCCTCGATGACCCATTCGGAGAAAGTAGGGATGGCGTTGAAAGACTCCTTCTTCTTCTTCACAAAATAGGTGTATTTAATTTTGGGGTGGAAGGCATTGCCCACCGTGAGGACCTGGATGGTTATGGGCTCTTTGAGCGGGCTGAAGCTGCGGATTCGTTCCAGCGAGGCGGAGGACCCGCTGTACCTTAGGACGGTCCCTTTGTAGGAAATGTCTTGCTCTAAGGTGGACAGAGTGAAGTCGCCATTCAGGATGTAGGTGCCATCAGCAGCTTTGATGGCGAGATAGCTCCCATTGTTTCTGGATCCCCGGTGATTCCGTTGTTTCACTTCAATGTTTGTCGCTCCAGCCGGAATTGTGACGATATCGTGATAGCCAGGTCTGCGGGCCAGAAAAAAAACAGATGTAAGAATCTCTCAGTCCCTTGGCTAATTCTCTGAATTAGCTTGAAACCACGCTCGTCAACGGAGCATGAAATTTTTACTAGAGCCGTGAAATTACATGTAAATAATAAGATCTTTGGGAGTATGACGTTTTAAAACTCACTTAGCACTGGTCACGGATCCTGAGGTTTTCTTGCACGTGGATCCATTGCCTCCACAGACGCCACATTTATCAAACTTCTTTTTGGAGTCTATGATGCGATCACAGCCAGCTTTTACACACTGTCCTTGCACGCAGACAGAGGTGGAATCTGGGCTACACGGAGTACCATCCACCACCTGAAGAAGAAGAGAAATATATCTGCATCACAGGTTCACACGGGAAAGAGAGGATGCTCTGATAATTAGGAAAGTTTCTCTCATTGACATCGTCTTCTGATCATCACAATTAAAACAGAACTCAACGCATGTCACGTACTACCCTTCCTCGTGACTTTTTCCCCACAGTAGATGTAGACGTCTGAAAAAATTATAATTTCTTTTTGATTATTTGTTTATTGAGCTATGTCACTTCTAGGTAAGGTCAACAAAAGCAGAGCTTGTGAATGTGTTTACGGTGATCTGCTCCGTGCCTAGAATAATACCCAGCAGTTGCACACACTGAATTAGTCAGTTGTGTGTTGAATCTGCTACTGGGAAGTATTTTCACAGCCTCAGTGATAACAGCACATGATAACCTCAACCAAAATTCATTTCCTTTTCTTTTTTTAACCTCAGAACGAGATTTATCCCCTCAGCAAGAGAGCAAATTGATGCTTCTACAGTTTCAAGGTAAGTCCTCAAACACAAGAGTTATCGATGCTCAGACTTCATTTTAATAAGTCCATTTGCGCATGTTACTGCTAATCACCAGTTACTAGTTTGGTCCATGCCTACATTATTCTCCAAAACCACTGACTGGTTGCCATGCGAATTTATCTAATGATAAAGAACTTTTCTTTGTATATCAGAGGAATAACAAGCAACGATAAGAATCCTGAGTGCTAGATTCAAGCTTTATTCATAACTGAAAGCAACACCACACCCAAAGCAGGCAGCTGCCAATGTATCCAGAAGACAAGGAGATCTAATTTGAAATGGAAGGCGTTAATACATAAACTAATGAAGGGGCGCCTGGGTGGCTCAGTGGTTAAGCCTCTGATTCAGCTCGGGTCATGATCTCAGGGTCCTGGGATCGATCCCCGTATCAGGCTCTCTGCTCAGCAGGGAGCATGCTTCCCCCTCTCTCTGCCTGCCTCTCTACCTACTTGTGATCTCTCTGTCAAATAAATAATTAAAAAATCTTAAAAAAAAAATATATATGTATATATAGAGAGAGAGATAAACTAATGAAACTGCATCAGAGGTTGTGTGAAAAGGTCACAGTTCAAGCCCTTGTTTCTTAGCCAAGAGTATGAATGAAAGGAAGTACCTTGGGCTGCAAAACGAAGAAGAAGCCGATGCCTTTGGCTTGACAGATGAGCTTACACCTGTCCTTGGGGGAGACTCCAGCGTACTTGGGTGTCCACTCCACCGCGGGCCCACTCCCAAAGGAAACTTTAGAAAACTCATTGTGTGCCTCACATTGTTCCTCTCTAAAGGTTTTTCCTAGAAAGAAAAGGATAGAATGACATCATCAGGTTTCAACCCTTACCTGCTGGCTTGCGACCACATGGCTTTCACCCCATTTCTACTCACCATTGTTGTCTGGACAGTCTTCAATGTTACATGACCTATAGCGCACACGCTTGCCTTCACAGTATTTCCCTCCGTTTTTGGGGACGGGGTTGTCACATTCCCTCATTGTGTACTGAACTCCTCCACCACACGTTCTCGAACATTCTCCCCAGGGTCCCCACGGCCCCCAGCTTCCATGAACAGGAGTCTAAATGGGAACACAAGTGGTCAGCATTAGAACTCTCTACAGAGGTCTTTTTAGGAAATAAAAGAGAAAAATAAGAAACAGAGAATCAGCTGTAAAAGCAACCATCAAAGCCACAGGCAGGGATGTTTCTGGTGATACCTGATGCTTTAGTATCACTTTGTTCCTTCCCAGCTGTGAATTTTAAAGGAGTATGCACACGTGGCGATAGGAAAACTCACATGGAAGTGCATCTTGTCCGTCTTGTTCACACACTTGCCGTTGATACACCATCTCCCCTCCCCACAGCTGGTGCCGTCTGCCCAAGGGAAGTGTTTGGTTTGGCACACCAGCAATCCGCCGGAGGTGCCCGTGCACCAGAGGGTCATGCAAGTGCTGGCCGCATCTAGGCAGTGTTTGGACTCCTCCCCAAATGTAAATTGGCACTGCCGGTTGGCATCGTACAAGGTCCCGGGGAGATCCGAGGGGAGCTGGATGGGGCTCTGGGGCTTGTCCATCAAACATTCCCCTGCAAAAGAAATGTCAACTCATATTACAAAACAGGAGATGAAAACACACTGAAGGCAGATCGGTTTCAGAAAATATGTTTCTTAAGACATCATATATAGCAGGGTGACTTGAACACCAGAGCTTCTGGGGAAAATGCCAGAGAGGTTTACAAGATTTGTAAGATTTGTCCTCAAAGGGGTTTCTGCATTAACCGTGATGGGAAGTTATTGCTCTGCTGAAAAATATCAAATTAACGTACATTAGGAGCTACCCGGCCAGAAGAATGATCTGTTATTGGAAATTAAGGCCTAAAAATGTATGCTCTTGACAATGAAGGTAACTTGGAAGGAGGAGAAATAAAAAGAACAACAAAAAAGAGAGAATGAGGTGGTTTAACTAGAACCTTCCATGTGGAAGCTGGAGTACACCTAGAAAGAGTAGCTCAAGCTTCTTACCATGACCATTATCCAGAAATGACGTAATCATGTAGGCACTGCAGGGAGACCAAGGCTGGCTGTGGTTCAGGTTGGAAAGCATTGACGCCATCATGTGGGAATTCTGGTCGATGCCATTAATGCCGGCACACTGCTTTGCATCATCATGGGGCATGTTAAACACGTGGCCTAAGAAGCAATCCAAAACCCACATCAAAAAATAGGCTACTCGCAGCATTTGTTTCCCCCATCGGGGATTCTGTTTGTCTCAAAGTGGGATTTCTAGAAGAAGAAATGTACTTTGGCAACCATCTAGTTTGAACACAACGTGCCTGTCTTTAAAAGGTGCAAACAAATATGCAAGTTTCCAAAGGTCCAGAGCTCCTTCTATGTTATTTTGAATCCAAATAAGGCTGGTCCTTGTTTAGAATAGTGGGGGAAAAAATACTTCCTGCAGTTTCTAGAAAGCTCCGGAACCTAAATTAGCAATAAATCTGCCAACACTCCCCCCCTTCAGTGAGCACACGATTTATCCATTTGAAAACTCGTGTAGCAGACTCCACTCCTAGTGTGAAATGGACTCACCTAGTTCATGAGCTGTGGTGAAGGCAGCTTGCAAGCCATCATCTTCTATGACTGAGCAGCTTCGGCTGGGGTCACATATAGTTCCAACATCAGCCATCCCAAGAGTGTCACAGGTCTGGGCCCCACACAGATCCTAAAAGGAAGAGAGGTGGATCCTGACTCATGGGGACAGAGAGTGCCAACCTTTTGGCAGGGACCTAAGTTTTTGGCAACATGTATCTCCACATTTGTGTGGGAGCATTTATGTTTTCTGCTGCTGAGCTGTGCTTTGGGGACCACTGTGGGTGACTTTAACTAAGATTTTTCTGTGATGCTATTCAAATAGGACTATGAGACTTGAGATATTAAAATTAAGGAAGACCTAAATAAGGGGGACCAGCCTAGCTAATTTAAAAACAAACAAAAAAAGTAAGTGCAAAAACACTGGGGAAACGCCTTGAACACATTTGCTTGTGACAAAGCAGACTCCGTAGAGGACAGTCCTAATCCGCAGGGTCCTGCTCCTACCTGTCTGGTGAAGAGAATCGCTGTGTCATAGTGCTCTCCATCCCGGTCACTGGGTGGGTTGTGCTGCTTTTGCCAGTTGCAGAAGTTCCGTAAGGTGAGGGCCGCGTTGGAGGTCACTTCCGGCCCCTTCTGTTCCTCGTAGATGACCAGGACCTTCACTACGACCAGGCTCACTGAATTCCGAATGCTGGGGTGTTTGTACAGCCTGGCTGCCACGGAGAACAGGGTCAGGAGGTAGTGCTTCAGGCCACTGCCGTGAAACTCTGCCATTGACTGGTCGGCCACCAGCATAGTTTCCACATAGCGGTGGCTGGACACAAATCGCTTCTTTCTTATGCTTCCAGTTCCTGTGAAGAGACAAAAAAGATTGTTTGCTCAGGGACAGTCTTGCCAAGAATAGAGACCTTCCCAGAGTATATAAGGAAAGCCTAACCTGTCAAAGCAAATAAGACAAAAATAAGCCCAGAACAACAATAACAAAAATATTTGCATCTCTTTTCACTGAAAGTGCTATTTTTAAAGTTTTTTTCCCTGTATTATTTTTTTCTTTCTCCTTTACTAGAAATAAAAAAGCCACGTGAGTCACTGAGGCTTCGGACTTTTTTTTTTTTTTTGTAAGCAGGATTTCTTTTGTCCTCCTTGAAATCCTATAAGCTGACCAAGGCAGTGTGCACATCACCCTCCACAGCTGTAGTAAAAACTTGGAGCAAGGGCAGCAGGCAGAGCCCCTGAGTCACTCTTTCACAGGCCAGTACTCAAATCCTGAATGAGATCATCCGACTGCACGTGGAAGGCCCAGGGCAGGGCTGGGGCCTCTGCCAAGGGGCCGGGCCTGGAGGAATCTCGGCCTGCTCTGCTCTCTCATTCCAGGGGTCCCTGGGGATGCTCCGCTCTTGCCAAATCCGGGCACAAGGACCACACACTCTTCCCAGCAGCCTATTGCCCTACTCCCACTGCCCCAGGGAACTAAGTTCCTGCCTTGAGCCCTGGGTCCACGTTTGATTATTCAGAAAAGAGCCCTTTGACTCTCTACTGAAAACCAGCCCCCAGGGAAGTCTGAAACTGGACGCTGACCGGGTACTGGCTTCAAGGAGCTGATGTCCAGGGGAAAAGATGAAAATTCGAAAACAAGACACGTGAGAAAGTTAAGGACGAAAAGAGGCACCCAAGTGCTAGGATGAAGAGCACAGGGCAGTGATCACCGCGCACAACTCAAAGAGCGAGGGTGAGGCGTTGCAGGAAGGATCGGCAGTGACTAACAGGGCTTGAGAGCAGGATTTTGGCCGCGAGAGGGAGCGCAAACTGGGAGGCCGAGTGGGAGGCGCGGAGAGGCGGGGCCAGCTGGGCAAAGACCTCCCAAGCAGGTTCTGCAGAGGGGCCCCGCCGCCGCCAGCCGGTCGGGGTCAGCCTCTTAAGGGGGAAGAGGGAGAAGGCGGAGGCCAGCGGAACCGAGATTCTAGCGCAGCTGTGCAGGCTCGCGGGCTGCGCTCCGCGAGGTCGCCGTCGCTCCTCCGCCCCCCATCTCCGCCCTCCTCTGGGCGCAGGGTACGCGCACTGGCACTTAGACTAAGCGCAAAGTTGCAAGCCGACCCAAGAACACATGTACCGGCGTTAAAAAGAAACTAGCAGGACGGAAATAAGTCACACGCGCTCACACTAGACTAAGGTGGAAGGAGTACTAGGTTATCAACTCTTCCCTCCCCTGTCGAAACGCTGCGCCTTAGCAGAAAATCGTCGATTTGTCTGTCCTCCCTTGACCATTCATTATTCGGGCAAACGGGATTCTGTTCTAGCAAGGATGGGATTAGTTCACCAACCCAAACCTCAAACCACATTCCTCTACAGTAGGCCTCCATCCGGTCCGCAGACGTCGGTTCCTGCCTGCGAACAGTTTACCCTCCGCACGCGCCGCCCAGAGACGGCAGGGAAAGTGGGATGAATGGAGAGACAAGTGAGAGCAACTCCTCGGGGATCGATACCTGTCGGCTGTCCCGCCTGCTGCGGCGACGGGTCCCGCCGCGGCCACTGCGCTCCGGCGTCCTCGCCCGCCGGCCCCTCTCCCCTCCCAAGCCGGGTCTCGTCGTCAGTGACCCCGCACTTGGCGCCGCCGCCGCCCCGCCGCCTCCGCCGCAGGAGATGGAACTGGAGCCGCTCCGGCGGCTCCTCCCCGGCGGCGGCGGCGGCAGCTGGGGCGAGACGCACGGCGGCGGCGACCGGTGCGGGCTGGATGAAGTACTCCTCGCCCTGCAGGTAGAAGGCGCCGCGCACGCCCTCGCAGAGGCTGAGAGCCGCGGCCGAGCCGGAGTCGCCGTTCACCGTGCCGGAGTAGAAGCAGTGCGCCAGGTCGCCGGCGGCGTCCGGACCGAGCGCGTCGGGCCCGGGCCTGCGCCCCACGGTCTGCACTGTGAAACCCGGCGCCAGGAAGCCGCGGTCGGGCTGCAACTCCAGGTGCAGCTGCCGGCCGAAGGCGTCCAGGCGAAGGTGCGTGGTGGTGTGTCCCGGCGCGCGCTCCAAGGCGGGCTGCACCAACTCCTCGTCTTCCTCTGCGGGGCGCCCGTGCGCGCCCGGCAGAAGCAGCAGAGTCGTAGCCGCCGCGAGCAGTAGCAACGCGGACGCAGACTGTGAGCCCCGAGGCCGCCGCGCTGGCTCCGCGTTCCCCATGTCGCTGCCTCTTGTGCGCCTTCGAAACCCTGCGGGGACCGGTCGCTGCACCCGAGCCCCGGGAGGCACCGCGCGCCGCAGTGCACCCAGCGAGGGGACTATTGTTCGGATCGGGAGCACGGAGCCTCGCTGGCCTCGCTCTGGGATGTTAACAATTACTGTTACTCTTTGAAAGTGCGCGCAGAGCTGGCCGCGTACAGGACTCCGGAGTCACTGGGAAAGAGGAGCTGCAGTTCTGCGGGAGCGCGGGAAGTTTTTCTTCTGGCGCAGAGTTGGAGGCACCTCGCAGCAGGGGCTGGATGGGAGGCTGCTGCAGAGACTAGAAGTGCCCTGGAACGCCTCCGGGGCAGGGGGCAACGGGCAACGCGAGGATCGGTGCCTGGAGCCCCTCTTCGGTCTCCGCCTTGGCCGTAGGGCTGCTGGCTTTGCGCAAGACTCGGTCCTTTCGGCCCTACTCTGCGCCCGGCTTTGCAGTGGCCCCTGGCGTGGAGCCGCTCTCCAGCGAGTGCGAGAACCAGGCAGCCCGGGCAGCCCTTTTATAGTCTTGACTGCGTCTCCACCTCCCTCCCCCTTCTCTCTCCCTCTTGGCCTCCTTTCCATCCCAAAGACACCGCCCCCAAACTCAGTCGGTGCTAAACCGCGCTCAGCGCCGCGGGCCCGGGCGGGGGAGGGGACGGCCTCCGTGGTGGCAGGGCGCCAAGGCCTCGTCAATCTGGGGGCGGAAGACGCAGGAGGGGCGCTGTGACCAGCACTTTATGCGTCTGGGGCTGATGCGGGGAGAAGGTACTCCCTTCCACTGCTCCTTCTTCTTCGTGGGCTTCCCGGACCACCCTCCCTTCTCGCCGCCCCAGTGCGGGAGCGCAGTTCGCGCGCTGGGCTGCAGTTCCCAGAAGGGACGGTGAGGGTGGAGAGCTGAGTCCCTTCTCCAATATTTCCCTGCCGGGGGCGGGGGGGGGGGGCACTATGCCTCTTGCCGTTGTCACCCCCTCCCGCAGCCCCTTACTCCCTACTTTGTGAGATGAGCCTTCCCAGAAAAATGCCTCACCCCACCTCTCCATGTCGCTAGCTTGCCTCGGCCGGTTTGTGCAGCTTGCTCGCTCTTCGCCCCAACAGTTCTGGGGGAAAGCTTGTATGGTCAGTGCCTCCCTAGAAAGCATGCCTAGGTCTGGGGGTCACTTCCCAGGCTCTAGGTTTCAAAATGCGTTCTCGTTGACCTTTACCTCCACCCGCCTTATCGCCTGACTTAAAGACTTCTCTTTGGGGACCAGGCTCGTGCTTCCGGAATAGGTGATCTGGAACGCGTTTTAATTCCCTAGAGCATAGGGAGGGACTTGCGCTTTCCCTTGTTCATTCCAGAAATAATCAACTCCCGCCCAGTCTGCCTTCTTCTACCTAATAGCTGCCGCAGAACGTAGGCCAGGCTGGCAGAAACGTGAAGGAACCCCATTTTTCCACCCAGGGACCAGCGGGATCGCTGAGGCTAGAAAGTGTGCAGTGGGGAAATTGGAAGGTTGGCTTCCTTCCCTGACCCCTCCCTCCTCTTCCCACCAGGAAGGGGAAAGTCCGCATCCGCATTCTGAAAGCGAGCAAAGATGAGCCTTTCCACCTCTTAGGTCCCTAAGAAAAAGCTGAGCCGCTCTTCCATCGAAAAAGAGGGAGGGAGGGGCTCAGTGACACAGAGGAAGGAAATGTTTCATAATGCTTCCACAGGCGGAAAACCAGGGGACAATGGTGAGAGCGGCCGCCTCAGTTCGGGACAGACCGGTATCCCTTTCGCGCGGGCTCCCTCTTCCTTGCCCGGTGTCCTGTCTCGCCGCTCCCGCCCCTCCATTTGCACCAAGTTTTGTGTCAGCCCTTTTCCTCTGTCCTCCCCAGACCTCCCCAACTCCATTCTGCCCCAGCCAGAAGCGCCCCTCCAGTCCTTCCACACGCCCCTCTTACAACTTTTGCTTTCAGAATGCTTTCCAACTTCCTCTCCTGTCAGAGTTCTAGATTGCCTGCTGGAAAACACAAACACAAAAGTCTTGCTTGCCTCTCTTTAGGAGAGATCCAATGGGAAAGAATGGCACCGAGAAGCACACAGGCTTCACACTTGCTAAGGCAGTAACCAGGGGCCCCACCCGCTGAGGGATGGATACATTCTTGAATGCAATTTTCTCTGGCTAAGGACAGTGTCATGGTTAAATGCTGAATGATCAACCCGGGAATGATGTTTTAATACATTTTAATGGCAGCTTAAAGGGTGTCTATGACCAGTGTCCCCCTTGTCTTTGCTGGTCCACGTTTCCCACCATCTAGCTAACATTTTAACACTGTGTTTCTGCCCACCTCCTTTCACCTAGCCTCCCTTCCCAGCCCACTTACTCCGCTTCCTTTGTCCTTCAAATTTCATATCAGCCTACACTCGTGAATGGCCTCATTCATTTCTACAAAGTCCAACCTAAGTTTCTGTTCATCTTGGAAATAAGCAATTCACTTCCCTGTGCTTCCAAGTGTCACTTCCTACGCAAACAGCCCTGCTTCTCCAGGTTTGGTTTCTAGACTTTGTTCTTCCTCCTCTTCTCCTTTTCCTCCTGCCCCTCTTCCCCCTCCTCCTCCTCCTCCTTCCTCTTCTTCCTCCTCCTTTTCCTCTTCTTCCTTCTCCTCCTTCTTCTTCATTTTTACATTTCTCTCCTCTTAGTTTTTAAACGTGCCGCCTTTTAATGATCTCAATTCATTTGTTCTTTCATTTTACCTAGAAAGAAGATAAGATACTTGGGAGAACATTTGAGGAAACAAATCACTTCCCACTTACAAGATATTGACTATGGAATCATGAAAACACGATGGCAAAGCCATCAGTAAGTTTTCAAACCCCTTGCTTAGAGGAGGGTTCTGGAAACAATAGATGGTGACCAGAAGGTAGTGATCAGACTGGTTTTGAGATGAAGGTGGTCTGGGGGCTGAAAGACATACCAGAGCAGTAAGGTTTAATGGGGACTCACTTGAATGGGGACAGGATGGGAAATTCAGAAAACCAGCAGAAAAAATGCATAGTTTTCAAAATAAAAAATCATGTAATACATTCCCAACTTTGAACTCTCCTATGTAAAATTTAGCTTTTATATTAGAGTAAGTTGGGCCTTTAGTCTCTTTCTGCCTCCAGTGTGGTTCTTATGGGAAGTTTGTTTAATTCAAGGCATACATTTCTAATCTTGAATGGTTTACTTCAAATCCGTTATAATTTTTGCAGATTTCATGTTGTATATACAAACAGAGCTGAAAAAACAGAGAACTAATGGCAAAAGAATGGCCAGGAACATGGCTTTTTTATTCACTGGGTTTCTCTCCAGATTTCTGTTCTTTTGCATAATGACTCCAATCTGTTGTGCACCTGTAGTTCTGGGAAATGATTCTTTTTTAATCACTTCAACAGAGGCATGGATGTAGAAGTTGCCAATTACTAAGCTTGAAAAAGTCCATCCACGCTCAGTAGAACATTTAATCTACTTGCTTCTTTGTGTTTAAGGACCAGCACTCTGTTCATGTCACACACACTTTGTGGTGTGACATGAATATGTACATATATTTATAAGCAAAATTGTGAACTGAAAAACATACTTTACTAGAGAAGAAACAAGACCAAAGGAATCAAATTTGCACATGGTGCTCGTAAAAGTGACATGTGATATTGGTTCCTTGTTAGCCAGTTTTGTACTCCCACTGACAAAAAGTTTGCTTCTTGATTGGAACGTGTACGCGATGCTCACATGCTGAATTCACCCCTACCATATTTCTGGTTTTCTCGTCATAGAATACATATGTGCTTAGGGAAGCGTAGATCTCGATACACGTGAATTTCTAGGCCTTAACCAGTTTTTATTAGTAGCAGAGATGACCTAATAAAAGTTAAAATATTTGACATAAAAATATTTTTACAATTAATAGTTTGGCCTTTTAAAAGCATCTGTGTCCTCTATTAACAGAGAAAAGAAAAAGTTTCGTACATTTTAAAGTACAAGAAATAAAGTTATTCATTCTTATTTATACTTTACATGTTTGTGTTTCATATATTTATATACTACAGACACAATACTCAATTCATAATTCTCTAGAAGTCTATACCAAATTAAGTATTCAAATGGCCATGAAATGAAGGAATCTGGTAAAATACATGAGCTATTAGCATTGTTTTACTGTAAACATTGTCTATGGAAACGAGGTACATATTTCATAAACATGCAATGCTCTTCATATTTTCAAACCGGAGGATTTACCAATTAGAAAAAGAAAACTGTTTAACAATAGTGGTTTTGGGGGGAAACATACGGCTCAAAGTCATACTGGACCAGTGGACATTATTTTATTATAAATGAGAAAGTAGATAGAAAACATTTATGTTCAGCCAGTTACATACCCAGAAATACAAATATTGAGAAAAAATAGAAAAATTGTTGTAAATTGCATTTGGACTTAAAATAGCTATGACCTCAAAGTTAGGCATTTGCAAGAACCGAAGAGTAAGATCTGTCTAATCCACTCCCCTTGTTGGACAGATGTGGAATTGAGCCTCACAGAGGTTAAGTGACTTGCCTGAGATGTAGCCATCTCAAATAACTCTGGCTCATACTTTTTCATCAAATGCCTTTGGGAATTTTAACCAATTAATTGCTTTGGTAAGTAAGTATGTTGTCAGATCTGTCATTACTGTTGTTTCCAGTGATTAAGTTTTATTTAAAATTCTGACTAGGAACTTTCTGGCAACACGAAATTTCCACCTTAAAAACTCCACGGCCTTCAGTACTTCTTTTTTTGTCCACGAGGTGGCAACATTCTACAACAAATGATATTCAAGCTGTTTTTCCAAAGAGTTCAAGGCTGGAACTTAAAGTTTTAACACCTTTGCAATCTTATTTGATGCATTTCCACCCAATTTCCTCTTGCCTTTTGGTATCATGGAAAATGCCTTTTAAATATTGTAACTCTAAGTATAGTTAATAAAACTTAAAACAGTAATAAAATGCCTTAGCCAACTCCTTAATCATGTAGCTTTATTAGTCTAAACCAAAAATCAATTAAGCTTAAAAAAAAAAAAAAGGAAACTACGTCTCATACGATAATACTGTGGATAACTTCCATTTGAGGCTTTTTGCAATTCAAATAAAAAATCATAGACATGGCAGCTTACAAAGACAAAAAAATCATTCATCAAACAAAATTTATTATTAAGTGCCTAAGTATGATTAGTATACATTTATACCTGACTATCAAGGCTAAAGTTACTTACTTGCTAAACTTACTCTCTTAGTTTAGAGATTTTCCTTGGCAACAAAAAAGAACTTCAAGCACAAAATTCTTTTTTTTTTTTTAAAGCGCAAAATTCTAAGAAGACGAGAAAATGTTCTACCGCCAGGTGGTGACAAACCATAAAATTTTAAATCACTCCTAAGGGCCAGTACTTCGTGCAAATGTTTGACCACCTCAAATACAAGTGACTTCCAAATGTCACACGAAATTAAAATTGTATTGAGGATGTTTTATTACTTAAAATTAATTAATATTAGCATAGTATCTCTAGTTTAATAAATTCTGGAATTAGAAGTGGACAATTTTAGTCAGCAGGAGGCACATGAGACCACAGAATAAGAAATTTAAACTATTCTCACCTAGCTTATAATTTATTGATCAGCTCAATGAAATAGAAGCTTTTTTGTTTTGTCTTGTTTTGGTTTTCATCTCCCCCCCCTCCCAAGCTATTTAACAGAGACTGGAAAATCAATTGTCCAGATATTTTGGAAGTAATTTTTGAGATTCCAAAGAGCAAATTTGAAGATTTCTAAGCTTCCTTCCTATAAGAAGGATTTACGACTTACCAATGCTCATTTGTATTTTGTTGATTACCAATGACCTGATTATGAAGTTCTGTGGTTTATTGACAATTCACCATTGCCATGGCAATGAGTAGCTCACAATTCGAATTAATTCGAAGTCCTAGGATTGTTGCCTACCTCCCATTCTCCTGGCCCTTATTCTGAGCCCTCAACTCTGGCCATTGCTGCTCTAAACACTTCTGGGCAGGTGTAACCTGGTGGTATTTCCCAGCTGCACCCTATGCCCTGGCAGTTTCTCATCTGGAGCTTGTCTGAGCTGCAGAAGGATGGTTTTACCATGCCTCTGGGTCTCAGCAGTTAATGGTCTTAGCTGCAACATGCTTCAGTGCTTGAGTCTCCGCTTGACATGAGTGACTCCATCTTGCTCTCCGTAGTCCTCTTCTTTTCCCTGGAGACAGTATAAAGGTCCATTGTCCATGTGTCTTCAGAGGGTCCTGATAGAACCAAGTTCCAGGTGTCCCTAATGCACCCTTGCATTGGCTTTGTCCCTTCTCCATCTTATTCTTGCTTGTCTCCTTCTCCTGCTTCCTAAGCTAGCTTACTTGCTTGCTCCTTGCCCTTCTGACCTCCTCAAAGACTACATGCCCTCAAGCTCTTTCCTGAGGCTGCTTTCTGGGCTCCACTGAATGTCAACTCATGTCAAACTGTGAGTATCTGAAGCTGCGGTAAGTGGACTGCTCCCCGATGGGACAGCTGCTGTTGGTGGGGTGGCGTCGCCTGCGCCAGGCAGTGGCATTCTAATGGCAAAGACTCTTGCCTTGGTCTGAGGGGGCAGATCTTTGCAGCTGGGCTTTTAGAGAGAATGAGGAAAAGAGTAATTAAGAAGAGCATGTGGTTGGATGGCTTTTGACCATTGCTTCAGAGCAGGGTTTGGCCAATTATAGCCTGTGGGCCTGCCACCTATTTTTGTAAATAAAATATTCCTGGAAGGAAGCCACAGTCCTTTGTTTAGGTGTTGTTTCTGCCTGCATTTGCATGACAAGGTGGAGTTGAACAAGTGCAAAAGGGGCCATGTGGCCCACAAGCCCCAAATCTTCACTATTTGGTCCCTTACCAAAAAAAGCATGGTAACCCCTGCTTTAGAAGCCTTGAAAATGTTTTTTGAGAAGAGATATTGTTTTTCTGATTCTTAAGTTTAAGGCATGTGCTGAGTCATCCTTATCTCCCGCAGCCAGAGGGCAGATGCTGCTGAAAATCTGAAAATGCCTCATCCTAAGTTGCCTCATGCCAAAGTCTGGGTCCTAATAGAAAAATGTGGGGCCCTGAGACACGAGATGGAGACCTAAGATGGAGCCTGAGAATCTCCACATTCTCCTGAGCCCTCCAGATTGTCAGAGCCAGGTATCGCCTCTTTGACACCACAGAGCAGCCTCTTGTCACCAAGAGACCCTGAAGTTCTCAGCAGGGGCAAGTTCAGCCCTTCTCCGAAAGGATGCCTGCCTTCCTTAACGTCTGCCCCATCGCCTGCATTTCTAGTCTCTTCTTTCCTAGAGAAATTTTTTGAAGAAACAATGGTCATACAAATTATGGTCCCCCAATTTTTTCTAAAACCTAAGAGTGGAAACAATGTTAGTCAAAAGCACTGCAATAATAATGGCAATACTGGGCGCCTGGGTGGCTCAGTGGGTTAAAGCCTCTGCCTTCAGCTCAGGTCATGATCTCAGGGTCCTGGGATCGAGTCCCGCATCGGGCTCTCTGCTCAGCAGGGAGCCTGCTTCCCTTTCTCTCTCTCTCTGCCTGCCTCTCTGTCTACTTGTGATCTCTCTCTGTCGGGTAGATAAATAAAATTTAAAAAAAATCCTATTAAAAAATAATGGCAATACTATCAAACTATATTTGGTTAAGACACTTATAAGACAATTTGGTTATATGTATAACATTATGGAAGAGTTTGTCGTACCGTTGTGAAAATTTCCCCATCATGCACAAAAAGTGCAGTGAAAATGCAGAACTGTATTATTTTAAGGTGAATGTGTGGCCTATTGAAGTATATGCAATTAGCTAACAAGAAATTCTGGGGGTCTAGAAGTGATAGCCAAAAACAGATTAGTCCCACCTGCTCTCTGAGAATTGGTGGTGGTTGTCCACAGTGGCTTACTATCCAGGGGATGGGTCTCGTCTGGTGCCTGTCTGAGATTTCTAAGCTAGGCTAATAGTAATGATTCTAGGAAACTTTGTCTTTGTCCATCAGATCTAGGGAGATTGGGCTAGGAGAACACCGATGGTGGGTGGGTGTGTGTGTGTGTGTGTGTAGAAAAGTGACCCCAACTCTTTTTTTTCTTTTTAGAGGTGGGGGAGGGGCAGAGGGAGAGGAAGAGAGAATTTTAAGCAGGCTGCACATCCAGTATAGAGTCTCATGCCGGGGCTTGATCTCACCATCCTGAAATCATGACCTGAGCTGAAATCAAAGAGTTGGAAGCTTAACCCACTGAGCCATGCAGGTACCCCTGGTTAACTCCTATTCCATTTCTAAAGCCCTGTTTTCTGAGCAGGGGCTGCCTGCTGTTCCTTGAGAAGGTGTGCCTTTTTTTTTTTTTTTTCATGTCGTTCCTCAATTAAGAGCTCCAGTATGCTAAAAATAAATAAGTAAATAAATAAAAAATAAATAAAACAAAACAAAAATCTAGGCAGGGGAAGAGAGCCAGTTGTGAATGACATTGTATCAGAATTCACATTTTCTTGGGTTTTCCCATGACAATAATGTGTGGTATTTCTTTAGTGTTCACTGTGCCCTGTATATTTTACATATTTAAGCTCATTAATCCTCACAGGTAATTTCATTGTTCTTATTATCTTTGCTTCACAGATGCAAAGGCAGCAAAAGTGAAGGGATTTGGCCAAGCTCACACAGCCAATGACTGAAAGAGTCAGGTAATCTGTTCTTTCAACCTTTAATACCATCAAGCACAATATGTAGACAACTCTAGTTAAAACTTGTTAAGGGAGGTGAGTGTATAGAAGAAAGAGGACTGGGCAGGAGTCAGGACAACTGATTTCCAATGTGCAACCACCTGCTCAATGACCTTAGTCATAGACTCTCGGGAACTTAGCTTCTAAATCTGTGAAATGGGCAGGTTGGATAGTGCCAGATCCACTATTCTATAATTTAAAGGCAATTTTAGCACTTAGAATGATAGTAGGTATCCAAATTGCTGTGTATGTGTTTAATGGAATAGCTCTGCTGTGCAAGCAATTTATTATATGCTGTGTCCTCGATGAGGTAATTATTCAGTAATTTTAGGTCAATGACATCTTGACATAATTAGAATGTTGTTCATATGAGAAAATCAGACCTGCTTTTTCTTTTTCTATGAAACCACTGTGGGCTAATGGTATTTTTGTCACCAGTGTGAAGACACAATGAATTAAGACATTGAAAAAGATGATTTTGTCTTACAGAATTAAACCTATAAAAGAACTGCAGGATATGATGGCCTAGAGGGATGTAGCTTCCAAAGGACTCAATGCTACGTCTTGTAGATTCTATGACCTGGTTGAAAAGTAACATATATGTATATGTGCATCACGTAAGTATAAATATAAATATTATGTATGGATGTGTATATATATTTATATATCAGAAAGAAAAAGTAGATTCCAAATTTCCATATTGTATCCCAGAGTCAGGAAATACAAAGTCTTCAGTTTTATGGTTTTATAACTTTAAAATAAGCACACTGGACTCTGAGTAGGTAAATGTAATGTTTTCTGGAATCCATCCACACCACCCTCATCTCTAACACATATTGAATACTCAGGTACAGAGACTGAGCCATGTTACTACAGCTCTGCCAAAAAGCCCTTCCTAATTTTATTTTATTTTTTTTATTATTTTTTTAAAGATTTATTTATTGATTGATTGATTGATTTATTGATTTATTTGACAGACAGAGATCACAAGTAGGCAGAGAGGCAGGCAGAGAGAGAGGGGGAAGCCGGCTCCCGGCCAAGCAAGGAGCCCAATGTAGGGCTCAATCCCAGGACCCTGGGATCATGACCTGAGCAGAAGACAGAGGCTTTAATGCATGAACTGACGTTCATCCAAACTCAAGGCAACTGCATAGCTATATATACGTCTCATTTGAAATTAGAAATCAAATCAAAAGAAGTAGGTGAAACCCAAAAGAACGTTGCGAGAGAGCTGTAGAGACACACCTGTTAGGCACAAGTGCCCGGGTCAGGCAAGCTGACTGGGTGATGCCGAAACATACTACAGAGAGGGAGAAGGCACAAGTCAAGTGGTTGTTCCTCTTTTGGAAAATTAGAAATTAAAGCACAAGGAGATTAGTGACATGACATGGAATGAGCAGGAAGTATAAGGCAAAACCATGCAACCTTAAAGAACATAATGAATCAATCTTCTAACCCAGATGTCATTTCTGAGTAGCTGGGGTCTTTGGATATTGACAGAACACTGAGACTATCACCCATTCCTTTTTGAGCCCAGGGGCCATGAGGTAAAAGCAATTCTTACCTGAATTCTAAGAAGAGACTTGATGATTTTAGGGACAGTATAAAACTCATATCATGAAACCAAAAAGACCAGAAAAAAAAAGTTCTTTTCCTCCATCAGCAGTAAGTCAAATTAAAGATATCTCTGTTCACGTACTTTGCACATCAGAAGTGAGTGCACAGTGTGAAAATCTCACTTAAGCTGAAAGTATGACTCGTCAGCCATTTCTTTCCGAAGATTTAGGATTTTATATTGGTACTTCTCTTTCCCTTTTTACATTTTACATTTGATTCTATTACAACAAGTATAGCCATCTTGCTATTTCCAGGAATATTACTCACTTTAGTTGGCTGGTCAAAGCTCCAAGTCATTCTCTGTAGGCATAAAACCCAGACTATAAAAATGGGAGAAGAAATTTTGTTACCAATTCAAATGGCTTTTTAACAATTGTATCAAGTTTTTCCTCTGGGATTTTGTCAATCTTCTTACCTCCCATCCTCCCACTTTCCCATCTTTCTCTCTGTGTTCTCCTTTTAAAATTTATAATGTTTATCACATATCTGCTGTGTCAGGTGCCATACCGGGCATTATGATATTTGCCCTGCACTCTGAAATTTCAGTCTTATACAGCACTGTTTAAATAATTGCTTTTGAGAATCTTATACAAATACATTTATTTATTTTGTGCATTTTATTAACCTATTGAGGCAATCTAAGTTTTCCCCATTATTTTGTAAATGTGGGAAGTTAAATTTTTTTTCCAAATTATTTATTTATTTATTAGACAGAAATCACAAGTAGGCAGAGAGGCAGGCAGAGAGAGAGGAAGGGAAGCAGGCTCCCCCCCTGAGCAGAGATCCAGAAGTGGAGCTTGATCCCATGACCCTGAGATCATGACCTGAGCCAAAGGAAGGCAGAGGCTTTAACCCACTGAGCTACCCAGGCACCCAACGGAAGTTAAATTTTAATGTTGATTCACTTGTGATTCCCAATAGAAAGCACTTTTTAAAAATTAGCTTCAGAGGTAAAATTTCATGATTTACCAGTCCAGTTGCGTATAACACCCAGTGCTCATTACATCAAGTGCCCTCCTTTTTTTTTTTTTTTTTTTTTTTAGTTTGTTTGTTTGTTTTAAAGCTACCCTATGACCTAGCAATTGTACTACTGGGTATTTAACCCAAAGATACAAATACAGTGATCAGAGTGGGTACCTGCCCCCAATGTTCATAGCAACAATGTCCATAATAGACAAACTGCGGAAAGAGCCAAGATGTTCATCAACAGATGAATGGATAAAGACGTGGTGTAGATGTACAATGGACTACTACTCAACTATCAGTCACTACTATTTACATCAACATGGATGGAACTGAGTATATTATGCTGAGTGAAGTAAGTCCATCAGAGAAAGACAATTATATGGTTTCACTCATATGTGGAATATAGGAACCAGCACAGGGGATCATAGGGGAAGGGAGGAAAAACTGAATGGGAAGTCATCAAAGTGGGAGAAAAACCATGACAGACTCTGAACTCTAGGAAAAACTGAGGGTTGCTGGAGGTGGGTGGGGGAGGGGTCACTGGGGATGGGCATCAAGGAGGGCACGTGATGTGATGAACACTGGGTGTTCTATGCAAATAATGAATTGTTGAACTCTACTCTGAAACTAATGATGAGCTATATGTTGGTTAATTCAATTTATTTTAAATTAAAATAAATATGAATGTATTGAAATAGTTGTTCCCAGTGTAGTTAGGGCTACACAAGGGATATGGATAAAGTAGAGGGGATGGCATAAAGATAGAGGCATTAACCTTGTCCAAGGGTGGGGGGGAGCAGCAGTGACGATTTCACAAAAGAGGAGTTTTCAATATGATTTTCTTCTTTTCATTTTTCTGAAACGTCATAAAAATACATAATATGTAAATAGTACTACCACTTCTGTGCCTTTTTTAAGGTAAAGAACATGGGAAAATTCTCTTCTTATGAAAAGGGTCATATACTTTAGAAATAGTTTTTCTATTTATTTTCTGTCCTTTGGCCCAGCACATTTTGTTTGGTATGGCTTAGTTTCTACATTCCACTGAATTATCCATATTAATCATTTTGTATAGAAGGAACATAGAATTGGTATGAAAACTCGCAGATAGTCACAGAAGAAAGGGATTAGTTACTGAGAAATTCAGTTTAGATCCATTTAGCAGTAGGGAAATAAGAACGAAAATTATGCTAAGATCTAATTTTGAAAGTTTAATGAATAACTTGTACTGTTTAACTCTTTCTGCATTTCTGCAAAACTTTTCTTTGGTATCATTTAGGAATGTATCAGTGTTTCTTTGTTTTTTGAACAAAAGAGATTATGGATGCTTATAAGACTAAAATACTAAAATGTTATTATTTGGTATAAAGAATGACTAGAGCATTGTAAAACAAAACAAACCTTTAAGCTTGAAGACTTAAATTTAATATTAAAATTTTTAATATTTTTCATATTCTAATATTTTCTCCTTTACACATGATTTATTTGTTCTTTTAAAAAGGATTGGGTAAAGTAATAAGAATAAGTTTTTGGGCTCTTTACATGGCATTTCCTCACTTTCTTAATGATTCTTATTAATGGTGGTACAAAATAGTGAAACTATGAAGAGAATCTTATATTCCTAAGAAAAATAGATTCCTTTCTTTCTGTTTTCAGATTAGAGGGAAATGCTTCTACTAAGGAACAAAAATAGTTTGTGAAAAATAATTTAATTTTTATCCTACAAGTAATTCCTGGTGTGATATTATATACACATATATTAGAGAAATCAATATATGCCTTCAATCCCATTTTTACACATTGTGATAATACTGCAGTTTTGAGTCCATTTTCTGAATTGGCACTTTGAATAATATACTATATATATATTTTTTTATTTTATTTATTTGACAGACAGAAATCACAAGCAGGCAGAGAGGCAGGCAGAGAGAGAGGAGGAAGCAGGCTCCCTGCAGAGCAGAGATCCCGATGCGGGGCTCGATCCCAGGACCCTGAGATCATGACCTGAGCCGAAGGCAGAGGCTTTAACCCACTGAGCCACCCAGGCGCCCCAATATACTATATTTTTAAACATATATCTTAAGTGCCATTTAGATGAAATAGTTACTGGGGTACCTGAGTGGCTCAGTCAGTTAAACATCTGCCTTCAGCTCTGGTCATGATCCCAGGGTCCCGGGACTGAGCCCTACATCAGGCTCCCTGCTCAGTGGGGAGTCTGATTCTTCCTCTGCCCCTTACCCCGCTCCTGCTCTTTCTCATACTCTCTGTCTCTCAAATAAATAAATAAAATCTTTAAAGAAAATGAACAAAACACTTATTCAACATGACTCCTTTTTTTCCCTTCACTCTTTGGTAAATGCTGAAGTACACATTCATGTACAGTCCCAGAATGGTCACCAAATCATCAAACAAAATTAAGAAAATAATCATGATCAAATGTAAGTTTTTCTCCTTGGTGGAGTCAAAGATATAAATAATTCAAAATATTGTATAATCCAAGATAAACATATATAAAAATATGTGAATGAAATTGATTTGGTATGTGATGATGATGATGATGATGATGGTGGTGGTGGTGGTAGAAATGAAGACAGCTCATGTGTATGGACAACTTTTGGATTGCTGGGCACTACACTAAAGACTTCCTGTGCATTAGCTCATCTGCCCTCCAAATAGCCCCATGTGGTATATTCTATTACGATCAACAGCTCAGAGAGATTAACCAACCTGCTTGGTGTTCCATAGCTAAGAGAGAGTTTATGCAATCATTGGTGTTGTCCGTGAAATATTTCTGGTGTTTCTTCTTCTTCTTCTTCTTCTTCTTCTCCTTCTCCTTCTCCTTCTCCTTCTCCTTCTCCTTCTCCTTCTCCTTCTTCTTCTTCTTCTTCTTCTTCTTCTCTTCTTCGATTTTATTTATTTGAGAGAGAGAGAGTGCAGAAGCAGTGGGAAGGGACAGGGGGAGAAGCAGGGTCCCCACTGAGCAGGGAGCCCAGTGTGAGGTTTGATCCCAGGACCCTGAGATTATGACCTGAGCCAAAGGCAGACACTTAACCAACTGAGCCACCCAGACACACCGGAACATAGCAAATTTAGAACAACCTTTGAAAGATCTAAAATGATTCGGTCAAATAATATCATTTCCATGTCCATGGAAGACACAACATCATAGTGTAAGGGCTTATTTAGCCAGAGCGATTCCATCGGTTAAACAGTGATTTTGTTGTTTATGCAGTAAAACTTAAATCGACCCTGCCCACCCCTCACCTCCCCCCTTAGTAAACTTACTTAAAAGCTAGTCCAGGAAACCAGTCCCAGGTAACAAAACCCAAATACAAGGGCGGGTCAGGCCAGGTGGAGACATCCAATCAGTGGGGCGTGCATACTCTCTCCCTAGCTACCAAGGAGTGTGGGCCCCGCCTTTTGGGTGCCAATTCTGACCAAGGTGATAGGCTAGTTCAAATATCTGCTAGGGTAAATTGTAATTCAATTGGCCACCCGTGTGTGACCTAGCATGACTGTGCAGCTTTCTCTGTGTGTTGCAATCTCATGGGCCACCTGTGTGTGGCCAGGCCCAAGCACATGGCCTTTGCTCCATAAAAGTTGTCTGTAAGGCAGGGAGGGGTTGCCCTCTCTGTAAGAGGCAGCCCCGACTGGTCTGTTTGACAGTCGGTTTGATTCTCAATGCTTGGCACAAAATAAAGCATTCCTTGACCTTCGCTTTGTATCAGTCTCGCTCCTTTGATTACGGACCTAGGACCTAACACAGAGAAACTCTTCGGTACCCTACACATCACTTTTAGCACAAGGTAGAAGTCTGTGGTGCACTGAAGGTAATAGAAGCTAACTAAGTAGCTTGACCCTTGCCCTCCCCTATATAATGACTGAACCAAAAAAAAAAAAAAAAGTTGTACCCATTTCTTGGAATAAATTCCAATTACCTTGGTTTCTACTTTTCTGTACACAATATCCACCATTCAATGGAAAATGAAAATGCGCTGTAAAAAAACAAGGGCAAAAAATGAAGAGGTAAGGGAGTAAACAGAGCCAGACCCAGAATGACACTTCTTTAAAGTATCTAGGACTTCAAAACAACTATGAATAAATCTAGGCGACATACGCGAAACTATGTGTCACATGGAAAGAGAGGTGGAAACTTTCTAAAGAAGCAAAATGAAAATGCAAGATACAAAAACACAGCATAAGATATAAAGAAACTCTTTGATGGACTTACCAGTAAACTGAAATAGCTGAGGAGAGAGTCCCTAAAATTGAAAATAGGCCAATAAAAATTATTCAAACTAAAATAGGAAGAAAATACTTTAAAATAACTAACAAAAACCACTAGAATATTCAAGATCTGTGGGATACTATTCTGTTAACAGACAAGTAAGTGCACTTGCAGTGAGGGGAAAGAGGATAAAGCAGAAGACATCTTTGAAGAAAAAGACGTCCAAGAATTTCCCCAAATTAATGAAAGACAAAAAAAAAAAAAAATCATGGATGTAAGGAACACAGAAAACCCCAAGAGTGACAAATAATAAGAAGAATATGAAAAAATCCCTAGATACATCGTAAACTGCCAAAAAAAAAAAAAAAAAAAGGAAAGAAAAAACCTTTCAGGCACACAATGAAAAGGAGACATTACATACAGAGCAATGAATATCCAAGTTACAGCAAAATTCTCATCAGCAGCGATGCAATCCAGAAGACAATTGAGTGACATGTTTCTTGGAATGAAAAAAGAAATCTTTCAAACCAGAAAGCCATGTTTTTCTAAGAAACAGGAAAAAAACCTGTATGGTAGTGATATGGAAAAGATGTTGGGGTTCGAAGCTGATGGCCAAGAAATAATTATTGACATGACTTTGGTGCAAAAAGGTGGTTTCATTAAAACACAAGTATAGGACATGTGGGCAGAAAAAGGGGTCATGAAGATTGGCCCCTTACTATACTTTCAAGTTTGGGTAGGTTAAGGATAGTGTAAGTCTCTAAGTAATTTTGGAAGCAAGGTTTCTAGGACCTTGAGGGGTCTGGGTATTGTTGGGAAAAGGTCATTTCTTTTTTTTTTTTTTTTTATTTTTTTTTTATTTTTATTTTTTTTTATTTATTTATTTTTTTTCAGCGTAACAGTATTCATTCTTTTTGCACAACACCCAGTGCTCCATGCAAAACGTGCCCTCCCCATCACCCACCACCTGTTCCCCCAACCTCCCACCCCTGACCCTTCAAAACCCTCAGGTTGTTTTTCAGAGTCCATAGTCTCTTATGGTTCGCCTCCCCTCCCCAATGTCCATAGCCCCCTCCCCCTCTCCCAATCCCACCTCCCCCCAGCAACCCCCAGTTTGTTTTGTGAGATTAAGAGTCATTTATGGTTTGTCTCCCTCCCAATCCCATCTTGTTTCATGTATTCTTCTCCTATCCCCCTACCCCCCCATGTTGCTTCTCCATGTCCTCATATCAGGGAGATCATATGATAGTTGTCTTTCTCCGATTGACTTATTTCACTAAGCATGATACGCTCTAGTTCCATCCACGTCGTCGCAAATGGCAAGATTTCATTTCTTTTGATGGCTGCATAGTATTCCATTGTGTATATATACCACATCTTCTTGATCCATTCATCTGTTGATGGACATCTAGGTTCTTTCCATAGTCTGGCTATTGTAGACATTGCTGCTATAAACATTCGGGTACACGTGCCCCTTCGGATCACTATGTTTGTATCTTTAGGGTAAATACCCAGTAGTGCAATTGCTGGGTCATAGGGTAGTTCTATTTTCAACATTTTGAGGAACCTCCATGCTGTTTTCCAGAGTGGTTGCACCAGCTTGCATTCCCACCAACAGGAAAAGGTCATTTCTTACTGTCTAATAAAACCTTAGTCTTGAGACCTTTGGCATGTGTATCAGTGGATCTTATGTTTGGGGGATGACTGCCAACATGTGTCTTGGGGGACAGAGATAAAAGACATTTCCAAAGGAATTTTTATATGATAAAGTAGACTTTCAGGATCTTTATAGGCTAAGATTGCCTTTTGTTCTTAGCAGAGTATTAACACTGAGGCAGCTGAGTTCCTAGAGGAAGGTCACTCTGCCTGTTTCGAGGACTTGTCAATGGACTGACAAGTGGTGAGGAAATTTTTTCTTTTGCCTTTGTTTCCCACATCACTAGAAAGGTAAATAGATTAGAATTTTGATATAGATGCATGAAATACATCTTAAAGATATACAATAATTAATACTGATCATCCCTCCAGAGGAGACTTCAGTATCTGGGAGCAAATGGGAAACACATTTCACTCTATAGCCTTTTGTCCCCTTTTATTTTTATTTATTTATTTATTTATTTATTTGTTTGTTTATTTACTTATTTTTAAGATTTTTAGTCATTGAGAGAGAGACAAAGAGCAAGTGCACAGCCTGCTCCAGAGAGCACAAAGGGAGGGCGAGTGGCAGAGGGAGGAGAAGCAGACTTCCTGCTGAGCAGGGAGCCCAATATGGGGCTTGATCCCAGGATCCTGGGACCATGACCTGAGCTGAAGGCAGATGCTTAACCAGCTGGGCCACCCTGGTGCCCATCCCTTTTATTTTTTTAACTATGTGGACAAAAAGTAATAATGTTTTGACCCCTAGAAGGGGCTAAATGATGTTTCTTTTATAATATGACAAAATCATTTTGAATTTTGTATACAAGAATTAATAGATAAGAAGAGGTAAGTAATCTTTGACAACAATGAAGGAGAATGTAGACATTCAATGTCATAATGCTACTCTTGTTTAGACAATTAGTTCATGAATAGTTATTCCACAAAATAGAGACTATATTACTATTGCACTTTAGTAAATTTGCTAAATTGTCAAGAAATAAGTTGGTTTTCTAATACCACATACCAAGCACATCCTAGTGGAATTTTAACAACTAAAGTTAAAAATTGAAATAAGAAGAGAATGAGAACATGGACATATATACCTGTTTTACCATCGAGAAAGGAAAGTGTTTTAAAGCACAACAGCAAATAAATTATTAAAAAGAAAACACCGATAAATTTAACTGATAGATAGATAGATAAAAGTTGCCATGTGTTGGAGCAGCTGGGTGGCTCAGTTGGTGAAGCATCTGCCTTTGGCTCAAGTCATGCTCCCAGGGTTCTGGGATCCAGCCCCACATTGGGATCCCTGCTCAGTGGGTACTCTGCTCTTCCCCCTCTCTCCGCCCCTCCCCCTGCTTGTGCTCTCTCACTCAAAAAAATAAATAAAATCTTTAAAAATTTGTCATATGTCAAAAAATGTAAGAAAAAATTAGATTGATCATAGTTGAGATCAAACAAGCAAAAACATGTGACAAACGCCTTTGACCAAACTCTACACAAGTTTCTCTGAATTCTCTTTAATCCTTCATCTGGGGGCTTCCATGTTTGTCTCTGGAATGCCCAATTTTTCTTTTTTTAGCAAGAACCCTGCTAAGTCAGTTTAGCTAGAAACCCCCTATCCTCCATATCTGATCAGATTCCTCATTCCTCACTACCCCCCAGGGGATGTCTGACCACCCTGCCTTCAGCAATGAATCCTGTTGGGCTAGTTACACCAAATCTCCTTTCTCCCCTGCTGTTTCCTCTGGGTAATTTTCCATCCACGGAGCCCTACAGTGCTCCTTGGCTCTAATTCTTACTTTTCCTTGCTGTGTTTGAGGTAGAGCCTCATCTCTCTCGCCAGCACAAAACCCAATTTCAGGGGTCCCTACACCTCTCACTATGGTCCCCTGAATAAAGACTGCCTCACTGTTCTTTATCAGTTGAATCATATTTTTTCTTTAACACATGTATGACAAAGTATTCATGTTTTTAGAACACAAAGCGTGTTTACAAACAATTATAAAAATTTGGGTGTTGCAATAAAAAAATTAAAATGACATAAGCAGGGGTACCTAGGTGGCTCAGAAATAAGCCACCTGAGGTGGCTCAGAGGGTTAAGCCTCTGCCTTCAGCTCAGGTCATGATCCCAGGGTCCTGGGATCCAGCTCTGCATCAGGCTCTCTGCTCAGCAGGGAGCCTGCGTCCCTCTCTCTCTCCGCCTGCCTCTCTGCCTACTTTTGCATTCTCTCTGTCAAATAAATAAATAAAATCTTTAAAAAAAAAGTGACATAAGCAATTCACCAAAGAAGAAGCATAGTTGACCCAAGAATAAATATCAAGAAACCCTTTATTAATAACCAAATAAATTTAAATTAAATCTCAAATTACATTCCCGTATTGAAGAGAGTATGAAGAAACTGGCACTCTTCAGAGTAGTGAAACGAGTATAACATTTTGGAGGTCAATTTGGAAATGTGACACAAATGTTTTCCACATGTTCTTCACCTTTAGCTGGGAAATATTCCATTTTTATTTATGTAATTTAAAGAGATACCTACAGGTAAGCTAAAGCATTTATATATAATAGTGTTACCCTGTGTGATTTTTTTTTTACTAATCATGAAAAATCAAAATGTATTCCAATATAAGCAATTTCATTTTTATTTTATTTTATTTTTTAAGATTTTACAATTATTTTAAGTAATAAAATTAGATGAAATAATTAAAAAATTATTTTTAGATATACCCAATGTGGGGATCAAGCTCACAACCTCAAGATTAAGAGTCACAATCTCCACTGACTGAGCCAGCAAGGCATCCCAATAAAAGTAATTTTAAATAAATTAGAATAGTGATATATGAGTTTGTGCTATATAGCATTAAAATATTGTGGAAAAAAAAATCTTAAAGATCTGGCGAATTTTTATGGTAACTTTTTTAAAGATTTTATTTACTTATTTACTTATTTATTTTTTCAAGAGAGTGTGAGTTGGGGAGAGGGCAGTGAGAGAGGGAGAGAGCAAATCTCAAGCAGACTCCACCTTGAGCATGGAGCCCAATGTGGTGGTCAACCTCATGACCCCAAGATCATGACCTGAGCTGAAATTAAGAGTCAGATGCTTAACCAGCTGAGCCACCCAGATGTCCCTTTCATGGTATCTTTTTTAAGCTTATATAAAGTTTACAAAACATTGTGAAGTGTGTCAGTTTTATACTGTATACTTTAAAAAATTATGTACACATGCATAAAATAAAATTTATATATAAATATTCACCTATCCATCTATCTATAGATAAGTATAGGTAGGTAGGGGATATATATATATATCCATATATATATATGTGGATATATATATGGATATATATATATATGGATATATATATATATAAACTTCTGATAGGTATATGTGTGTGTGTGTATGTGTGTATCAAATCAATTTTCTAGGTGATAAAATGATATATTTCCATTATAATGATAAATAAATGCTACAGAAATACATAGAAGAATCTGTAGAAAATGCTAAACCAAAAATAAGAAATGCAATAAAGAATGAAGAAAAAAACATGTAGGCATGTCCCACATATTCCATCCTCTGTAAATTTCCTAATTAACATACCTGTTTTTCAAAATTGTTTTGCCCCTTTGCTGCTTAAAACAATGCTTCCTACTCATGTGGCAGATAAAACACATTCCTTCCCATGACCCATGGCAATGCCTACAATCTTGCCTCTCACAGGCCTCCTTGCCATTTGAATCCTCAGGGTAAACACTATTTGTTGTTTCCTGCATACACAATACTGCTTTCTATCTCTGTACCTTTCTCTGTTGTATTTGACTCTCCTGAATTCCCAAACACACTTTAGCGTCTTCTGAGCTGGAGCAATTTTGTTTACTTTCAGTATGCTTCTATGACGACTCCATGGTGAAAAAATGCTGGATGATGCCAGTTCCTCCCCCACATCCAAAAAGACACAGTGAGGTAATAACAAGCACCCTTCTTCTATTTTTGTTACTGTATCCATAGTTCTTTTGTTACTCTTTATATGTATCAAATTTTGGTAATTGACTACTTATACAATTCTCCCACTGTAGGGTAAAGTCCTTGAAGGAAGGGATTGGATTATCTTCCCCTGCAATTTTCTTTCTTTCTTTCTTTCTTTCTTTCTTTCTTTCTTTCTTTCTTTCTTTCTCTCTCTCTTTTTAAATTATAGACAGTTAGCCAACAAATGTTTCTTTCAGGTGAACTGAACTGAAAACTATTAAGACTAATATACAAATGATGCTTGCCCATGATGGGAGGCAAAGAGGGGCATATTTTAAATGAATTCTTTTATGATGAGGGAATTACTTGGAGCCAGATTTTTTAATGTTTTCCTTGATCTTTCACAATTTAAAACAACAGTTGTTAAGTTACTGTTTAATTGTTGTAGACAAGAACTCTTTACTTTTTTCGTTTTTGAATTGTTGGTCTGTTCTTTTTTTTTTTTTTAAGTTTTTATTTAAATTCCAGTTGTTAACATACAGGGTAATATTAGTTTCAGGTGTTTAATACAATGATTCAACATTTCCATACAACACCCAGTGCTTATCACAGGTATGTTCCTTAATCCTCATCACCTCTTTTCCCCATCCCCCAGCTCCCCTCTGGTGACCCTCAGTTTAGACAAGAACTTTCTAATACAAGAGTTAATAACTGAGAGTTGGTATTTCAATTTATAATATAGGATTTAAAGGTGAACAGGATTTTACTTCTATTTCAGGCAGTGTTATGAACTAGATTGCCTTAAAACCTCTTCTGCTGAGAACAACCAAAGAGAGAGGGAGGGAATATTAAAAATAAAATCTTTATGAATGCATCTGTGAATAGTTAAGAAAGTAAGGAATTTTTAGAAGTCAAGGAATCAACAGAGGAAAACAAACCTCTGTATCAGTTCCCCTTAAAGGAATTTTCTGTATGGATAAAGTTTGTTTTCTGTAACTGTTTGGAAGTGGGCAACACAGCTAAACCCTAAGTATATAAAGATGGGATGCTCACGGGACCTGCATCTCCATACACCACACCTTCACCTGCTGAAAGAGAACAAAAAAATTATTATCTTGAACTTTGATACTGTATGGAGAGGAATAAAATCTTTCTTTTCTACTTAGTAACCACAGTCAACTAACTTTAGTTTTACTGACTGAATTCATACTTCCTGGGTAGTCTCAATGATGAATATACAAATATTCAGTGTAAAGTGGTCCCTGATTAGCAGTGCCTTTGGGACATGGCAGGACAAAAGCTTTGTCTCATTAAAAAACAAAAAACAAAAACATCTCAACTCAGGGCTCAAATAACATCTTCAGTAGAATGAGCTCACAGTAAAAATAGAAACAATGCAAAGCAAAACAAAATAAAACAAACTAAGCAAACCATGTTGAGTGAGAACCAGCAGGGGGAAAACACACACACACACACACACAAATCAAAACTAAAACAAAAACCAGACAAACAAATTACAGCATCAAACCTGCAAAAACATTAGATATTAGAATTAGCAGACACAAAATATAAGTAAGGGTCCATAAAAATGCACATAAAATTTAAATAAAATGAGTTTATCAGTTTATTAGACAAAGATGAAGAGCAAATCTGTGAACTGGAGAGAAATAATGGAGAAATTTCCATGAATATACGAAAGCCCATTGGGTAGAAAACAGAAGAATACAGCTTCAGAAAATCAGTGGATATAGTTTAAAAACCTCCACCAGCAGAATAGACAGTAACCTTTAGAGTTAACCACAATTATTCTGAGACAATTTATTAACAGCAACAGTGAAAGAAAGTACAATAGTATACTTAATATACTGAGAAAATGCAATAATACATTTAATATACTAGAAAAAATAGCTATCAGTGCAGAATAGTGTGCTAGAAATATGACAAGAATGAGGCAAAATAGTGGCATTTTAAGATAAAGAAAACCTAAAAGAATTTGCCTGCAATAAACTCTAAGGAAAATCTAAAATATGTACATGAAAAAAGGCACATCATTCCAAATGGAAATTTTTTCTGGGGAGAGGGAACTGGGGGTCTTGCTAACAACTTAAATGTGATTTGAGTATATATGAAGAGACAACATTCCAGCTCATTAAATAAGAATAGCCTAAGTTGGGGTGCGTGGGTGGCTCAGTGGTTTAAGCCTCTGCCTTTGGCTCAGGTCATGATCTCAGGGTCCTGGGATTGAGCCCCGCATCGGGCTCTCGGCTCAGTGAGGAGCCTGTTTCTCCCTCTCTCTCTGCCTGCCTCTCTGACTACTTGTGATCTCTCTGTGTCAAATAAATAAATAAAATATTAAAAAAAAAAAAAAAAAGAATAGCCTAAGTTTTAGACCGAAAGAGTGAATGAGGAAGATTTCAGGCTATCTTTCTGTGACAATGATGCAAAAATGTTTAGCCAAATATTAGCGAACCTGACTGAGCAATGTATAAAAAATAAGATAAATACTGTTTGCCCTGGTGTCCAAGCGCAATAGAAGTTTAATACAAGAAAACTAGTGAATGCAATTTACTACAATTAACAATTTGAAGGGGGAAAATGTGACAGTTGTACTAAAAGATACAGGAAAATACTAAGTATAACTTAGCATCCATTCACTGTAAATAAATTCATAGGAAACCAAGGATAGAAGGACATTTTATGACCTAACCAAAGGTTTCTATAGAAATTCTATAGTAAAAATCATACTTAATTGAGAAGAGTTGGAAATATTACACATATTACACATAATCAGGGATACCTGCTGTAGCCATTTTTAATAAACATTCTTTTGGGAGAGTAAGAAAGATATCCTTACTCATAAATTATGTGATGGTCATTATAGAAGATCTAATCAAAATAATTTGTAGGCAATTGGAATTAATGAGAAAATATATCAAATTTTTGCACATAAGATTAATATACAACACTAACTTGCATTTTGATACTAATAAATAGAATGAAATCAAATAAAATAAGCCATTTTTAATTACACTGGAAACAGAATGTGTGTAGGAGTAAATTTCATAAGAGATACACAAGTCTGGGGACATCTGGGTGCTCAGTCAGTTAAAGCAATCATCTTTTGGTTTCTGCTAGAGTCATGATCTCAAGGTCATAGGACTGAGCCCTTCATAAGGCTCTGTGATACATGCTCAGCATGGATTTGGCTTGTCCCTCTCTCTCTGTTCCTCCCCCTGCTTGCAATCTCTCTCCCCCAGTAAGTAAGTAAACAAACAATGTTCCTGCAAATACAAAATCTTACTGAAAGATGTTAAAGAAGACAAATGGACAGATATAATACATTTATGGATTGAAAAATATATCTAAAGAAAATAGTTGGCCCTTGAATTGATCAATACATGAAATACAATTAAAATAAAAACCTCAATAGTTTTTTATTGGATTTGACAAACTGATTCTAAAATTTACAAGAAAGAAGAGAGGGACACATCACATGCCTGCAAAGGAAAATTCTTATCTGATAAGAAAAATTAATATGGAGAACTTCTGATAAGACACAGAAGGTAAGAGAAGACCATTGTTTCCATTGCTCTAACCGCAAAAAAAATTGGATAAAATTTAAATTGGATAAAAATTAAAATAAAATATTTTTTGCAGTCAAATGCTCTACCACTGAGCTATACCCCCTCTAAAATAAAATATTTTTTGAAACACATTAGAGAGCTATGGATATACAACTCATATATAAAAAATGAATAGCAACATGGAACAAATAGAACATAAAGTAACTATATGAGTAGATACATTAAATGTGAGTCTACTGAATATTCCAGTTAAAAGACAAATTGGCAGATTAAAATAATAAAAAAGAACCATCTCCATGTTTTTATGCCTTAATTAAGAAGCATAAAATATATATAGATTGAAAATGAAGATTGGAAAAAGATGTGCAATGAAAATTTTAAAAATATATACATATGTCTTAGGAATGTCTAGATGTCTAAGTCAGTTTAGCCTTCAACTCTTGTCATGATCCCAGGGTCCTGGGATCAAGTTCTGTATTGGTATCCTGGTTCAGCGGGAAACCTGCTTCTCCTTCTGCCTGCTGCTCCCCCTGCTTGTGCTCTCTCCCTCTCCCTCTGACAAATAAATAAATACAATCTTTAAAAAAAAATATGTTTTACAAGTATCTTGTCCCAATGTGTTGGTAAATCTTTTGAAGTTCTAAATGGTGTCTTTAGAAAAACAGAAATTATAATTTGTTTAAAAGATTGTATTTATTTATTTGACAGAGAGGGAGCATGTGCATGAGTGGTGGGGGAGAGACAGAGGGAGAGGGAGAAGCAGACTCTCTGATGAGGAGAGAATAGAAGGGGCTCAGTCCCAAGACCCTGGGATCATGACCTGAGCTAAAGGCAGATGCTTAACCAACTGAGCCACCCAAGCACTCATAATTTTATTGAAGTACTATTTATCAACTTTTGCTTTTATGTTTAGTGTTTTCTGAATCTTGTTTAAGAAATTTTGTCTAATCCTAGGTCATAAAGATTTTCTCCAACATTTTACTTACATGTTTTCTAACTTTGCCTTTTATACTTAGAGTCATAATCCATTTCAAAATAATGTTTGAATATGTAAAATGAAATAGGAGACAACTTTTACATTTTTCCCCATAAAAACTTTTTGGATCAGGAATTCTGGGAGGCCTTGGTAAGGTGGTTCATTTCTGATTTCTGTTGTTACCTGAGGCGCCTGGAGCTAAAGGATCAGTTTCTAAAATGGCTTCTTTGCTCAAATGTGTGGTGATCAGTCTCCTTGACCATTCTCTCTTGCTCTCTACCTCACATGGTGGCTCATCCTCAATGAGGGCTTCTTAATGTACCTTGGGATTCTCATTGTCTGGTGACCTCAGAGTTGTTGGACTTCTTACATGGCAGCTCACGGCATCAAGAGAAGAAGGTGGAAACTGCTAGCCCACTTATGGTCTAAAAATTGGTATAGTGTCAATTCCTTCAGACTCTTGGGGAGAAAAGTCACAAGAAGCTCAGATTCAAGGGAAGGGAGACTGACTATGTCTCAGTGGAAGGGCTATCTACAAATTTGTGGCCATCCTTTCTCCACCATGACATCACACTGATAAGAGCATTCTTTCCCCCATTGAATTACATTAACACCGTGTTAATAATTTAAATGAATATCACTGAACTCTTTATTCTTATAAATTTAAACATATACCTATCACATAACTCAACAATCTTTTTCCTCAGTATTTTCCCATGATAAATAAAAGCCTATAGTAACAAAAACCTTTCCATGAATGTGTACGGCAGCTTATTCTTAATTGCTCAAAACTAGAAACAACTCAGGGGTCCTTTAAGCAATGAATGAAGACACCATTGTACAATTGTAAAATAGAGTATTTATTTAGCAATGTAAAGGAAAGAGCTATCAATTTATTCAATATAGGTAAATCTTACATGTATTTTGCTAAGTAGAAGAAGCCAACTGCAAAAGACCATGTATTGCTTGATTCCATTTACATGCTATTACGGAAAAAGTAAAATTATAGGGCTGGAAAACAGATCCATAGTTGCTAGGGTAAGAAGTGAAGGGAGATGTTCACAACAATCCTCTCAGAGGATTTGGGGGGAGTTGAAACTGTTTGGTGTCACAACGATAATGGCTGATACATGAATTTTTGCATTTTTAAAAAACCAATAGAACTGTACACCACAAAAAATAAGTAGACAATCTAAAGCCAAATACAAAAAAAAAAAAAAAGCATTACATAAATAATGCATTGTAGGGAGTAAATTTTTTTCTCACAAAGGTATGGGTTAGTAATTATGAAACCACTTTATGTAGTATGATTTATATTATGATTGAATAAATATATATATAGTAGAAAATGGGAGCCTATTTTTTTTCTTATTGTCTGAGGAAAACCTTACAAACAGGCAAAGGGGAAAGGCAAGAGGGAACCCTGCGATGTTGGATAGGGATTGGAAATATCTGTATAAACTTGTGATATATATATTTGAATAATACTTAATATTTTCAATATTCTCAATGTGTATAATTACATCTCATTTTCTATCAAATATTTACTTATGTTTTCAATACACAAATAAGTAGATACAGAAATAAATAGAATGTGTATGTATGCATGGGTTAGTACACATAAACATTTCTTTGCATTCTATGTGCTGAGTAGGTCTAAAAGTAATGATAACCCAGTAGAAATAAGCACGGAACCCAGATCTTGATTCCTAAATATTATTTTGCAATAGAAGGAACCAGGGTTCCTTGTGAAGTGGTTGGCTAGGAAAAGGAAATATAAGATGTGCTTGGAATACCTTATGGTGGCAGAAAATATGATCGTTATTAAAAAAAAAGAAAAAACAGCAACAACAAAAAACCCCCAAAAAACCAAAGCCTAAAAACCCCACCATAAGATGGATTAATTTATATAAATATAATTTCAATCAAACAAATATATTATGGAATATATACAGTATTATACAGTATTATATATTGTGGAATATTGTGGATATTGTGGGATATCCCACAATATTGTGGAATATATACAATATCATTTTATTTGTATGAAGTTTAGAAGCACCCAGAAGAGGGCACGTTGTTAAAGGATGGAAGTGTTGAGGGGTGACAATCTAAAGAAAATCAAGGACATGGTAAACATGCAATTCTGCTAAAACTGCTATTTCATTTTATTTACTAAGACCAAAACACTGTTGAACTTTCAACAGTTTAGTAACTTCCACAATCAGGAAGAGTTTTTCTTTCTTTATCTCACATACATTTTTCCATTGTTACAATTAATTCCATCTGTTATGGGTGAATTGGGTAGTAATTGCGTCCTTTGGGTAGTAGCCAAACTTCAAACTGAAGATTGATTTTAGCTTTCTTTCTTTAGAGTAAATAATTTCACGTCATAAAGATCGTGTTCTCTAATCATTTAACTGTATTTGCATGATTCCTCTGGTTTTTGAGTTTTTCTTAACTTTTTGGCTTGAAATCCTTGTTCGGTATAATTGACAACTTCTGAGTGCAATGGATTAATGACCTCTTGATTCCTGCATGCTATACCCACTATGACATCAGTTACAAGTCCATAGGTAGTGGCTCCAGATTCAATTTCCAGAAAGTCTTTGGAAGATAGCTCTCTATTCACAATTCCTTAGATATAGCCAAGCTATATGGCTAAAGTCTTTCTCTGTCTCCCTATTTCTCTCTCTCCACTTTCTCAGATATGTCATCTACAAAGTCTATGTAAATTGTCCTTTTCCTAACCCAGATAGTTTGTGGTCATGGAAACCCATCTTTATTTCTTTAAATTTAATTTTATTTAAAAAGAATTAATTAACATATAATGTATTATTAGTTTCACAGGTAGAGTTCAGTGATTGATCAGCTGCATGTAACACTAAGTGCTCATTCCATCATTTGTCCTCCTTAATGCCCATCACCCAATTACCCAATCTTCCTGCCTCCTTCTATATAGAGTGTAAATAACACCATAATAAACACGTGAAAATATAAATTTCACTTTTCCAGAGCTTGTGAAATTATTATTTCAATATTTTCATATAATTTTATGCTTCTACAATAGACTCATGTAAATGAATAAACTGAGTGCAAATGAAAATAATAATTATACTAGAGGTACCAAAAGGACTAAAATCAGAGACATATTTTAACTTTTTTTCTAAGTTTTATAAAATCTAGTGGGGCCTGCTTAAGATTCGCCCTCTGCCTCTCCCTTTTCCACTCCCCACCCTCTCCCTCACTCTCTAAAAACAAAACAAAACAAAACAAATCAAAAAACACCTAGAAATTTATTTTCTAGGTACCTCAGTTACTATTAAGGTTTTTATAGATTAATGGTAGTTTTTAGTATTTTTCTATTATGTAAGCTTATTATATGTGGTTTACAATAATGAATATCATTTTTAGTTCTGAACTAATGTTTTAAACTGTGTTTCCTGAAAATTGGGTTGCACTTAATGTAATTTTATAATTAGAAGTCATATAACATAAATGTTCCTTATTTGAGCAATATAAAACAGATAGTTGCCTATGGAAGATATAAATCCACATTAGAAAACATTTCTTTTAGATGAGTCCAGGTATAAATTTCAGATAAAGGTCTCTAAGTTTCAACCAGATCTTCTGTTGGGAGTCAAATGGGCAGAACAGATAACTGTGGACATTCCTTAGGGTTTTAACATATAAATATATAAAACACAAAAGCAACATTAAATTAAAAATTTCCTAGAGTTCAATGAGCAAGTAAAATTTGAATGAACTTGGTAAAAATCAAGTAATTCCTGAGGCTATATTTCCAGTTTGTGAAAGAGGAACAATCAACATATTGAAATTCTCAAATATGAAGACAAGTCTATGAGGTGTGTGTAAGCATTATATGAGGATTCTACTGAAGTAAACAACAAACCAGCTGATTTTAGAATTTGTAAATAGAAGAGAAATAATACTTTATCACAGATATTGTATTTCTTTCCTACTGTTAGAAGCAATCATTTCTTGATGTACTAACAAATCGAAGACAACGAGATTTGCATGGGTTAATGTGTGTGTTTATTTATTTAAAATATTTTATTTGGGGTGCCTCTGTGGCTCAGTTGGTTAAGTGTCTGCCTTTGGCTAAGCTCATGATGGTTCCAGGATCAAGTCCCTTGTCAGTCTCCCTGCTCAGTGGGGAGTATACTTCTCCCTTTCCTCCCCACCATGCTCTCTCATTATCTCTGGCTCTTTCTCAAATAAATAAATCTTTAAAAAAAATAAAGATTTTATTTATTTATTTATTTATTTATTTATTTATTTATTTGACAGAGAAGAGAGAGAGAGCACAGCAAGGGGAGCAGCAGGCAGAGGGGGAGGGAGAAGCAGGCTCCCACTGAGCAGGGAGCCTGACCTGGGGCTTGATCCCAGGACCCTGAGATCATGACCTGAGCTGAAGGCAGACACTTAATGAACTGAGCCACCCAGGCACCCCTAATATGTTTACTTTTAAATACTACCCTGAATTTAAAGCAAATAAGAATCTGAAAAGTTGGGACACCAGGGTCGCTCAGTGGGTTAAAGCCTCTGCCTTTGGCTCAGGTCATGATCCCAGGGTCCTGGGATTGAGCCCAGCACCGGGCTCTCTGCTCAGCAGGGAGCCTGCTTCCTCCTCTCTCTTTTTGCCTGCCTCTCTGCCTACTTGTGATCTCTGTCAAATAAATTAAAAAAAAAACTTAAAAAAAAAGAATCTGAAAAGTTGTTTTTCCTATGTTTGTGGACGCTTACATGGATTCCTAAATGATGTTCTCCTCCACTCTAGCGGATAGCACATAGTTGATTGGCTTTAATTTTTGTCAATGCACAAACCTAAAGTGGGCAAACTACACTTCCTGAAGACAAAGACTTCGAAGCAAATTTGTGTTTCATCACACTGTGTGACATATGGAAACCAGATCCAAAGTTTAGAAAAACCAGTGAACATATGCAATTCTGTACTCTCTCGTATGGATTATATTCATTTATACAATTCATTGATTTGTACTGTTCCTTTATCTTATTCCTCATTTCTCACATGGAGGCAGTGTTTTTTTCAGAATGGATGGGTCCAGGAGAGAAGCACTGGATCCTTTCTCAGGTGTTACCTTGACCTCTGTAGTTCATCATGAACTTGACTACCATGGTGTTGCTTCTAATACGACACCCTAACTTCTCATTGGTAATTAAACTCTTGCTAACCCAGCTTTTTGCTCAGACTCAGGGGGCTTCATAATCCTTCTCTTAAAAATCTTTAGCTCTCTTTAAACAGATGGCTAGTCTTTTTGCCTATCATCCCACTGGGTTGGATGCGTATCTCTCGTGTACTTGCTTGCATTTGCTGTCATTTTCTTTCGGTTTATCTCTCCATGGGCGATGATTATCCATGGCCTCAGCTAAGACCAACGAAGTCTTGGAAGGCTCAGGAGCAGCTGACTCTTCCATGCTTCTCCTAAATGATACTAAGCTCTTGTAACAACAACCTCCTTGCTGGAATTGGATTCCTGAATTAACTCCTTCATTTTGGCACTTGAGTTACATCCGACAAGATTTAATTAAGACAATTTGTAAAAGTAAACTTAGCATAAGGTAGAACAATTGGGAATGAAAACAAAACAGAACAAAGGTCAACGGCAAAGTGTGGAAAAGTAAATGGGATCCAGTACTTGAGATGATTTAGTTACCATAATCCTGCACAAAGTTTGATTTGCCTGGAGGCGAAGAGATTTAGGCTAATTGTGTTTTATAGTCATGATAATTTAAATGATACAAACTGACTTGCAACCATTTTTTTTTTCGGAGTCAATTGTAAAAGAAGTACTTGTATAAAGAACGTTAGACTTCAGGGGCAAACTACTATGGTTTTACAACACACTCTAAAATCATGTGTAAAGATCATGTTTTTACTGACCTGAAGGCTGTGAAAATCATCTTATAAATCTGTGAAATATTTTCTATGTCAACTAAGTTAACATTTTTTAGGGTTCTTATTTTTCAATGATCTAATTTGTCACAGGATAGGACTCTGGGAGTCTAGATGAATGGGTGGGTAATACAGCAAACTGACTCATTCATGAATGACTTCTGGGAGTCAGTGGAAGGTACTGTTGGGTCAGTCAATGATGTTCCCCATTTCCAACCTACAGCAAAGCAGTCTTTGTCATTGGCCAGATTCCGAACTGTGATTTTAAAAATACCAGACATCAGTCAGCATTTCTGTTATTTTGGTTGTGGAATTTTGAGAACTTCTCACCTTTCTTGGAGTTCAACCCACTCCACCAGGACAGGAGTACCAGACGATGTTTGTTAGAGTCAGTATTTTCTTTGAAGTGTGTGAATGTGATTCATAGAAGTACAGCGATGGACTTGGGTTTGATTTTATCTCCACCACCTGCAAATCATGAGGCATTAGAAAAGTCATGGAGTTTTCTCTGGATGTGTGAGTCAATCGATGACACATTGTTCCTCAGTGTCTATGGTTGTCCGCTGAATTTTAAGTTTCCTATAAGGGGAAGAGTAGATATGGCTTGGGTCAGAGTTTATATGGATGAAATTGCTCGGGTTTGTTTTCGGGGATGGACGGGGATTGAATCCTTTTGAGTCAGAAAGCGCTAAGGAAAACTTTCAGTTCCTGTTTCATTGCAGAATATAACGGAGCAGATATTCATTAAACTGCATATCTGCTTATGCTGATAAACCGTACAGTTAGTGGGAAAAATAAAAAGTGTAAACTTAATATGATAGAGTTTAATTAACACACAAATTTCTAGTATTTTGATTTTGATGTTATGTAATAACAAGACCCCCCAAAAGGTGGCACTAAAAAACAGATAGTCATTATGTGACCTTCCAGTAAATGTAATTTAATGAGGGGGAATAAAAGAGAGAGAGATGGTTAACAAACTTCAGTTATTTTTATGTTTCAATGTATACGTTATCTTCTTAGCAGCTTGTAGACTGTATGTACTGAAGAAATGACTTCTATTTTCAATCCAACACGAGACATTGGAAGTTGATTTGAATTGTAGCTGTGTTTAATATCTTTTAAGACCAGTGGTTTTTTTTTTTTTTATCAGAAAACATTGACATTTGTCTGCTAATTTGATTTTCTCTGAAGTTTTGCCTCTACCATAAACTTCGAGTGAACAAATGCTCTTATCTGAATCCAAATGAATACATTATTACATGTCTATGGGTTATAGAAAATGCCAGTAAAAATATTATGTTAAAATTGATTTTTATTATTTGCTTCTCTTTTTTGCCTCTAAGGAAATAACCAAGTCACGATACAAGTAGATTAAGAATATAATGCATGTATATTACAAATTAAATTTGTAAATATTTATTTCAAATATTACAATGACAAATTTCTATGAAAAATTCACTATAGCTGAACATCCTAATAACTGACAAAAATGTGTCAGTATTGCTGAATGCTAAAGTAGTAGTTGTAGTATGTTAACAGTAGAAAAAAAAGCCTCCTATAAATAATGACAAATGTATTTAAGTAAATAACATAAAGCAATATCCTACCTTTAGAGGTTATTTGGGTGATGTAACAAATTGTACCTTACTTCCCACTTAAAGTCTTTATCGATTAATAAATACAATAAATACAATACATGAGCCAACATATAGAGAACAATCCTTATTACAGTTCAGCCTGAAACTGGAGAATGTTGGGTTTTTTGTTTGTTTGTTTGTTTGTTTGTTTTGCATCTCGGAGGATGTAGGCTTCTGTGTATGGAGCTATATAGAGTTATATGTAGCCTTACTCACCTTACTCATGGGCATGCGTGATTGGGCACCACCTCCAGAAATAGAGCTGACCCACAGAGAAGTAAAGTAGAATATACAGGCAGCTGTTTCTCAACAGAAAAAGAGAAGATGCTGGTTTCACTAGCCCGGGCTCCTTTTCTGAAGTCCCCAGTTAGATAAGCTGTGTGGGAAAGAGCGTGAGTCAGGGGAGCGGGAGTATGCCAACCATGGAACCCTCTCCATACAGAAGGGAAGGCAAGGAGTGAAGAAATCTTTCCTGCCCCTCCTCAAATGGTCTTTCTAATGAAGTGGTTCTTGTCCACTATGAAGCAGCCTTGAATGTTTCTTGATAATAGGGTACAGGAGCACAAGGTGGAATTTATCTTAAGAAATTCCTATGATCATAGAATTCTCTCTAAATACAGAGAACACATAGACACTTGAAAGAGTAAAGCAAAGCAATTGCTAACTCCTATCTTTCATATATTTCTGGAAGTTGGAGGCCATTTGGCTGTATTACATCAGATATGTTCAAGACCATCTTTATTGGTCAGCATAACTCCACATCAGAAGTGGCTGTCTTTTGTAAGGAGCTGCTTTGACTAGGGAACTACTAATGTGCCTGGGCTGTTGGGTTTGAGATTTTAAGATTATGCTCCTATCCATGCTGCTTTCCATTTGGTCTCTGACAGCAGGAGACATATAGGGTCTGCTGGGAGAGGCAGTTGTAGTCTTCAATTTTTTTTCCTGTAGATAAGTAACGTTCCAATGTAAAATGTTGCAATGCTTGGGTTGAGACCTTCCCTTTTTACACAAGCTAAGCTGATATTATTAATATAAACATATTGGGACAGAAATAGCAGAGCTCACTAAGTAGTCTGTTGTTCCTCCACATTTCATAGTCTACTTGAAGTTCGGGGACACCATGTGAGCTGAAATGAATTATGCCACTTCTGATCAGAGGCAAAGAAAATCCTCTACATCATTCTCTAGTTTCCTTCTTCCCTGCCATGGCAACTGAGGATAGTGTAGTACCAAATATTAGAGTCTCTCTTTGCTGGGATGCCTGAGTGATCACACAGTAGAGCTTTCTGATGACTCACGTGGGATATACAGCACAAATGAGAAATAAACTTTTGTTAAGTTGCTGAAATTCAGGGATTTTTGTTGTTGTGTTAGTACAGCATAAATGAGTCTATCTTGCCCAATAGAGTTATCCAGAGCTTTATGTATGATAAGAATCCAAGTTAGTTGGTATGGATCATTGGAGGTACTATTATATTATCAGAAAGGATTTAATGGTGGACTTCTGCAAATCTTCATAAATTTGATATTAGAGCAAGTTTTTTTTTATTTGTTTTTTAAAGATCTTATTTATTTATTTGACAGAGAGAGATCACAAGTAGGCAGAGAGGCAGGCAGAGAGAGAGGGAAGCAGGCTCCCTGCTGAGAAGAAAGCCTGATGCAAGGCTCAATCCCAGGACCCTGAGGTCATGACCTGAGCCAATGGCAGAGGCTCAACCCACTGAGCCACCAAGGCACCCCAAGCTTTTAGAAGACAGGTAGAATTAGGGATAAGTTGAGAGAGACATGGAGGTCTATTGAGAAGGGGAGTCTGACCAAATGTGGGAAAGGAAATGTTTGTGATATAGTAAAATTGGCTTAGATAGAAGAAAGAGTTTATTTCTTAAAAAAGATTTTATTTATTTGAGAGAGAGAAAGCACAACTAGGTGGGAGTGGGGCAGGGGAAAATAGTCTCCCAGCTGAGCAGGGAGCCCAATGTGGGACTCAACCCCAGGATGTTGGGATCATGACTTGAGCCAAAAGCAGACACTTAACCAATGGAGCCGCCCAGGTGACCCAAAGAAAGAATTTAAATTCTTTTCAAGATTAATTTCCATAGGTATGATGAATCTAGAGTGAGAAGACAGAGAATCCACAGAAAGTCTTTGAGAAAGATGAATGGAAGTGAAAAGATGAAAGCAGTAGACAATTGTTCAGGGGCATTACTTTGGCAGTGAGACAATATGTAGATAAGATGATATTCCACTGAATTCTCTAGTATCAGAAAAATCTGGCATATAAAGAATATTTTACAACTACACAAATTGATTTTCTGGAGCATTCAATGATGGCAGCCAGAGACAGAGACAGACACAGAGACACCACACATAGAGGGAGAGAGAGGTCTGATACAAAGGATAAAAAAGGAGTTGAGAATGGCATTGGAATATTGGCAGTATTTTCAGAAAGAGGTGATGGACTGAGGTGCGGACATTAGACAAAAGATGACTGAATAAATTTTATTTGTGATAAGGACCAACTCATCTGATAGTGGCATATAAAGGACAGCTATATATAAAATTGAATTAGAAGCCAGAGAAGGAATTACAATTTGGGATTAATGCTAAGTGGTGGTCATTAACAGCTCAAGATAGTAATTATAAGAAGAGAAAATCATCTTTGTGAAGGATGGGGCTGATGATGGAGACCTGTTCATGGTAGAAGAAGAAGGACAAGCTCTTAAAGGACCATATCAACTATCTTTTGTGACCAGTATACCCACATAGCCACATTTTACCATATGCACGTTGCCTTTATTTTTTGTTGTTACAAATGCCTCTGAAACCATCTTTATGTTTTGTAGCTTTTTAAAAAAAAAAGATTTTATTTATTTATTTGACAGAGAGAGATCATAAGTAGGCAGAGAGGTAGGCAGAGAGAGAGAGGAGAAAGCAGGCTCCCTGCCAAGCAGAGAGCCCGATACGGGACTCAATCCCAGGACCCTGAGATCATAACCTGAGCCGAAACCAGAGGTTTAACACACTGAGCCACCCAGGTGCCCTATTTTGTACCTTTTTTGACTTTATACTAGGTGAGTATCTATCATAATAACAACTTTCTTGTTTCTTGTTTCTTGTTTCTTATGCAGCTCTCCATTCCTTTTGTCTTGACTCATTTAATCAGAGAATATTGTCCAAAAAATTTTGCATATTTCCTCTTTGGCTGTAACAGATTGGCTTAATTCATCCTTTTTCTTCTATAACGCCAATCCTGATGGACTGTCTTATACTTCCAAGTATGCGTGATGCATCAATGTATGAAGTATTATACCACAAAATCCAGAGCTTTATGAAAATCTATAGTTTTTAAAGATGTTTTTATGAGAGCTCATGGAGCACTCAGTCAATGGAAATTTGCATGAATCTAGAAAATTAATTTGTTCGTTGAGGTAATACATTTGTTATGATTCAGGATTGGCATTTTTAGAGCATCCTAAAAAAATCTAGGTATTAGGATGTTTCCTGGGTTTATAAATAGAATGCCTGAAAATGTATTCTATCCAGGTCTTCTCTGTTATGTGGGTTTATAAAAAAGGTTCTGCAGGCATTATTTCTGAAAATATCTTATGTGTATCTAGTCAGTCAATGAAACATTTATTGAATGCTTTCACGTGTTAGGTGTTTCTATTAAGCGCAGAGAATACAAAGATGAATCGGACAGTGTTTCCAAACTTGAAGAATAGAATCTGCCTTCAAGAAAGAAAGGCATACAAAGGAACAGAACACTATAGTATAGAGCGCTAGTGTGTATATTATGATATAGGGAGCTGCGGTGTGTGGGAGGTGTCACAGAGTGACAAAAGGGGTAATGAAGGAAACGTAGCTCTCCTAGGCTCAGAGGGTGGGAGAGTGGGAGTCAGTTAGGTGACGTGAGGGCAGGGAGCAGGAAGGGCACTGCAGGCAGAGGAGTAGCAGATGCTCAAGCCAGGAGATGAGATGATTGTTCTGGGAAGACCTGTAAGTAGCTCAATATGCCTGTGGAACGGAGTAATAAGGGAGGAAGCCAGAAGGATAAGTAGAGCCAACATCACGATAACCTTGCCTTTTCAATTGTTCAGTTCCAACCCCTTTTGTTGCAGGAGAGTTTTCAAGTGCCTTGAAGGGCTGTGAACACCATACTAAGACATTTGGAGCTTTTCCTAAGATGCTGGCAAGCCTCAGGAGAGCAACCTGATAAGATTTGCCCTTTAGGAAGAAAATGCTGTCTTTTTAGAAGAGAAGGAGCCGTAAGGAGAAAAGACAGAGATCAGAGGTGCTAGTTTGGCCGTTGCTGGAGTTAGGTGAGAATCGCATCGTGAGGCGTTGAATTAAAGCAGAGGCTTTGTCTGTGGAAAGAAGTAGGAGACATCAAATCAGCACAGTCCATATGGTTTGCTAATAAATATTTTCTCACTGAGTGAATTGTGACTAATTAGATGTGTGGGGTGAGGAGGAGGGAGAAGTCAAGGATGAGTTACAGGTTTAGGCTTGTGAAACTAAGTGGGTGACAAGAAAAGTCATTGCTTGGAACATGAACACATTCCTCCCGAGGTCTCTGTGCACCTGGGAACAGTAATTGTTGCATGGGGAGTAATCTTAACTATACAGCAAACCCCCTGAGAATAAGTCAGTCTTCCTTTTCTCTTGAGTTTTTTAATCACCAAGAACAGTACTGATTACACATAACCCCGTGAATCCAGTATATGTATTATCCACCTAAGAATGAGTGATAGGTCTTAACTGAGTGTTACTTGGGATTCACTGGTTACGGGCAGTGGAAACTGACTCTAACATGAACAAGGCAGGAAGAAAAGCAAGGACCAAGCAAGGACCCCAGCAAGTATACTATAACTTGAAGGATCTAGTTGGGAAGCCAAGGTAGAAATAGATGAACTACAACTTTCTGTCCCTATGTCTCTGTGTTCAAGATTCCAATTCCAGAGGTCTCTAAATTATTGCCCACCTTGAGGAACATCTCCATTCCTTAACTACAAGAGGTTTGGGGCCCTAATTAGAATCCCACAAGAGGGGAAGTGGGGATTTCCTCTAACATTTGGGAATCGTGGTGTTCTTACGAAGAGAAGAAGGTGGCTAGCCAGGCAAATACAGACAATGCTGATTTTTGCCTTTATCGTCCTCTGTTTAAAAAAAATTTTTTTTTTTAAGCAAAAATGATGCTTGTGAAGTATGGGCATGAGTAATTCATCTTCTGGGTAAAAGAAACTTGGATCTTTTTCAGTGTGGCCACGCTCTTTGACAAACAATTTAATCTCTTATTTCATCTATGGAAAGTAAAATGAACATTTAGAAAATAAAATACAAACACTAAACTCATGAGACACAATAGGAAATTCTGGACTTCAAAGGTAATGTATAGATTGTGCAGGAGAAAACTGAAATAGGGAAGGAGTTGCGGGGGAGTAGAAAACATACAAGGGAAGGGAAGAACAGCCGCAGAAGAAAAAATCCAGCCTGATTTGGATTGACTTCAGAACAACATTCAAACCAAATCTCTAACTCTTGAGTGTCCGGAGGAAACACCCGCCACTAATTACAGGACGCAGATATGGAAGAAGCCACTTCAGGCTTGCGGGGCCCGGACCATCAATCTGATGGCAGCTTTTAAGATGCCACTGTGGTTGTTTGTTTGGTGGTAAAAGAGAGTTTAAATTTGCTTCCACTGGCCTTGGGAGATGTTGATATTTCTTCCATCTCTAATCTCACTCTAGAGCTAGGGAGATACCTGTGCCAACTATGGCTTTGTTTGGGATGCCAGACTGTCCTGGTGCTGCAGTTGAACCACCATGAAGGATGTTTATATAAAAGTGGGAAGCAAGACCATAGTCCTGTTGGAAGTTTTGCTTGGAGATCACGATGAAGTGCCTAACCCCATTTCTTTTGTTGATAGAGCTGCTTTTAGGGTTGATTCCAAAAACTATGAAAGGATTTTAAGTTGGTCTGTATTTGAAACCACAATTTTGGTGATGTTTGTATTTTCTTTCATTTCTAATACATTCTTTTATTTATTTATTTTTTAAAAGATTTTATTTTTTTATTTGACAGAGAGACATAGTGAGAGGGAACACAGGAAGAGTGGGGAGTGGGAGAGGGAGAAGAAGTTGCAAGCAGGGAGCCTGATGCAGAGCTTGATCCCAGGTCCCCAGGATCATTAATGACTGAGCCACCCAGGTGCTCCATCTAATCCATTCTTTTAGATATCAGCAATTGTTCTTTTTCTGCAAAAGGAATGAGCTCAACCTTGAGAAAGCCTGAATTCCTTTATGGGGTAAAATGGAGAAGACACATGAGTCATAATGTGTGAAAAATAATTTTGAAAACCTAATTAGCATTTTCTGAGACCAATATGGTTGTTATTAGACATGTTATATAGATCGACTTAACATATCTGCCCAGTTAATGTTATAACTCACTCTAAACTTTTCAGTTTTTCTTCCCCCCACCAAGATACATAGACGTCTTAGAAAATATATAATGAATTATAGTTCATTGACTTACATTTATTATTTCACTTCTCATGGATGTGAGTTTTTCCTTTCCTTAAAAAAAAAAGATGATTACAGAATAGCAGATGGGAGGGATAATTCTTCAAAATTTATAAATCAGAGAACAGAACTGCCTAAGGAGTAGCTAGATAAGGAGTAACTAGATTATTTTAATTTGTCACACAGGTTAAAAAAAACACACAAAAAAACAAAACAACAACAACAAAAAAACCCTTTATATACCCCTTCTGCTTCGGAAATGTTTTCCTATCCCTACTGCTAGGAGAATTATTAATATGCTGTCAGGGATGATATTGAACACATTAAACATTGATTTGTGAGTTGGACAAGGGAGCCTCTTAAATTCCAAAGATGAATATTTATGTTGCTCTTGTGGTCAAGGATGTGATCCAGACTGCTTGGATCTGAATATCAGCTCTCAACTATGGAATCAGATACCATCCGTGAGTTACGAACAAGTGGTCTTTCGTAGAGCTGTAAGTATACATATTAGTTGATCCAAAAAAGTCCTGGAACTTTCACTTTATCAGTTGCTTTCAAATTTGATTGTTCTGGAGAGAGTTAAATAAGTGTGTGCCTGTGTGTTTTTGTTTACATATATATATGTATGATGATAAATGATGTAAACATATATGCATGTATGTGTACATATAAATATGTATTTAATAAATTTTATGTGTCACTGATAAAGAGCTGAGAGCTCTGATGAAGACAGCTCTTGATACCACCAAGCTATCCTAAGAGGGGTACTTGACTGATCATTATTTTTTTAAGATTTTATTTATTTATATGAAAGAGAGAGAGAGAGAGAACACAAGGAGGGAGAGAGAGAGAAAGAGAAAGAGGGAGAAGTGGGTTCCACACTGAACAAGGAGCCCAATGTAGGGCTCAATCCCAGGACCCTGGGATCATGACCTGAACTGAAGGCAGAAGCTTAACCAACTCAGCCACCAATGACCGATTACTGTAATACTGGTTTTCCCACCCATTTCATGTGGAATAGGGTTATAGCAGGGTTGAATCCCTTTGCACTAGTTCCTTTGTCTAGCACACTCTACTTTTTTATAATAAAAAAGACAAGAAGGTAGGTGGAGATCAAACAGAATTCAAGATAGATCCTTCTCCTTTTTAATCTGGAAGGGAGAGGATGATTGATGTGAATGTTCAAATATTGTCCCATAGGTGGCAATCAAGATAGCTTCTGATATGGAATATGGAGGGGCATGTTGGGCATGAAAACCCAGTAAGTCTTGGTCAAATTTTTCCCAGAATTTCCTTGGTCATCTCTACATTCCTTCATTCCATCATTTATTGAGAGTGATGAAACATGTATGACAATTTGGAGAAATTCCTTGAACTAAATTAATTTAGGCTACTATTGGCAACAAAATTGTGAGACTGTTCACTTGCGGGATTCTTTCAAGAGAGGTTCGAAATGGAAGTTACTGGACCGGAAGGCATTTTGAGCTATCTATCAAAATAAAAAATTATATTCCCTGAGAAATGTCTACAAAAATTACATTGTATTCATGATTATATTTCCTCATCATTTTTCATGGATAGGAGGTATGCTTGATTTTATAAGAATAAATTCCCAATTTGGAGTTTTCAAATCCAGTTGTGTTCCAGTGTGCAGTAAGTTGACCTTGCTTGATTCTCTCCTCCCTACCCTGGGAGTGGGAGAAGGAATGAGAGGGAAGTAGGAGAAAGATCATAATAAGTTGTTATAAGAGAGTTTTAGGGGTGACTGGGTGGCTCAGTCCGTTGAGTGTCCCACTCTTCGTTTCAGCCCAGGTCATGATCTCATGGGTCATAAGATCCATCCCTGCCCTGTGTTGTGCTCCATTCTCAATGGGGGAGTCTGAATCTTTCCCTCTGCCTGCCCCTCTCCCCCACAAATAAATCTTTGAAAAAAAAGAGAAAGTTTTAATATTTGGCCTTATTTTTAGAATTTATATTTCCTGTGTTGCTGTGTCTTGATTTGCGTAAGATAGTACTGATAATATTTATTTGGAGTCTGAGAAGCTTACACCAAAATTTTCAGTGATACTTACATCAGAACTATTTAGAATGCTACATTCCTCTCATGGGTTGATCACAGTGAGCACATGACCACTATATGGCAACACATTTGGAAACAGAGTGGAAAGGTCAAGTTGAAGTCATGGATCATTTCAGAGAGCCCCGAGTTATAAATAAAAGCAGATTTATCTCAGAATGCTCTTCAGTAAGTGATGATTGTTTTGGCTTTTATAGTAGCCTCACTGATAATCTGCCATTAAGAAGCTTTCAATAAGTGAATTTTCTAAAAATTTGCTCTCCTGAAAGAAGAGTAAGAATTTCACTGATATAAACAATAGATAAAATCATTAAATGCAGTGTTTTTCAGATAGTCTCACATTGTCATTATATTTGGTTCTAGTCTACTTTGTCCAATGTAATAGCTATTAGCTATAATTAATCATTGAATACTTGAAATATAGCTAGTGAGATTTGAATTTACAATTCAGTTGAATTTTAGAATTTCTTTAAATTTCAAAACTGAATATAAAATATGTCATTAATATTTTTATATTGCCTATATGTAAAGATGGTAACCTTTTCATATATTGGGTTAACTACAGTATATTAGGTATATTATTAATAATAATGTTGCCCATTGCTTCATACTTTATTGTTAATGCAACTACCAAAAAATTAAAATTATTTTATGGCTTGCATTATATTTCTATTGGACAGTGCTTATACTCAGTAGTGGCTCAAAGATGTCTAAATTACTTAATCTCACCCCCTTTTCTCCCCTGTAAAAAAAGATAGCTATATATCTCTTTATCATTAATTGATTTAATAACTGGTTTAGGGAGAATTGACTCTGATTCTTCTATGCAATTTCCCAGTTCCGTGGAGAGTAGCTTGTCTTTTCTGAGCACTGTTAGCAGATAGGCAAAGTTACTCTTCTTCCTTGAGCCCTTTAATTCTCCAGGCTAACTTGTGCCAACAGCCATGAACATGGCATTAAAAATATTTTGTGCTAATATTTTGGATTCGGGAATGCTCTCCGGTTCTCTTAGTTCTATGTGCTTCAGTCCTGATAATATGTTGATTCCTGCAGATTTTGGAACTTGGCCTTAAACCTCTGCTCTCTCTCCTTGTCACATCCCAGAGGCACTTGTTAATCCTGATCTAAATGACTTCACATGGCCTTCCTCAGAATGCTGCTTCCTAAGTAATATCTTCCTAAGTAATACTCCTAAGTAATATCTTCCTACTTCCACACCCCAACTCTAGGGGCCCAGACCAGTGCCAGGCTGGGGGCAAAAGGCGTTGTTGCTGTTTTGCACCCTACTCGGTATTGATACAGCACTGTTTGGGATGACCTGGCTTGTGACCTCCTGTGACCCACAGTCTAATGGGAGAGGCACAAAAACAAACACTTGTGAATTTTGGGCCAGGCTGCTCGAACCCGCCTTGCCTGCAAGCACAGAGAGGGGAAATGCCTGCGAATTTTGTTTTCCTTAGAAACACCTCTTAACCATTGGCTGA